>NW_027414436.1:0-186978 GCF_964106895.1 Numenius arquata
GGTCTTTAGGCTTCCGTAGGGGCTGGTAGGGTTCCATAAAGTTCCATGGGTGCCTGCAGAGTTCTGCAAGTGTCCGCAAGGGCCTGTAGGGGCCCACAGTGTTTCTGCCAGGTTCCGTAGAGTTCCGTAGGGGCCATATTTTTCTGTAGTGGCTGGTAGTATTCTGTAGGGGTCTGTAGGGTTCCATAGGCGCCTGCAGTTTTCTGTAGGAGCCCATAGGGTTTTAGTGAGGTTCCGTTGTGTTGCTAAGGGTCTTGTAGAGTGCTGTCGGGTCCTGGAGTATTCTGTAGGGTTCCAGAGGGGCTCGTAGAGTTCCATCGAAATCTATAGGGTTCCCTAGGGGCCCATAGAGTCCCGTAGATTTCCGTAGGGACCTGTAGGGTTGTGTAAGTGCCCGCAGAAGTCTGTAGGAGTCTGTGGGATTCTGTAAGGTTCTGGAGGGTTCTGCAGGGTTCCGTAGGGACCCGTAGAGTTCCGTAGTGGCTGGTAAATTTCCGTAGGGCCCTGTGGGGTTCTGTATGGACCTGTAGGGTTCCGTAGGGGCCTGCAGGGTTCCGTAAGTGCCCGCAGGTGTCCGTAGGGTTCCGTAGGGGTCTGTAGGGTTCCGTAGGCACCTGCAGTGTTCTGTAGGAGCCCATAGGGTTTTAGTGAGGTTCCGTTGTGTTGCTAAGGGTCTTGTAGAGTGCTGTCGGGACCTGGAGTATTCTGTAGGGTTCCAGAGGGGCTCGTAGGGTTCCATCGAAATCTATAGGGTTCCCTAGGGGCCCATAGAGTCCCGTAGATTGCCGTAGGGACCTGTAGGGTTGTGTAAGTGCTCGCAGGGGTTGGTAGGAGCTTGTAGGGTTCCATAAGTTTCCAGAGGGTTGTGTAGGGTTCCGTAGGGGCCTGTGGTGTTCCCTAGGGGCCTGTAGAGTCTCGTACGGTTCCGTAGGGGCCTGTGGTGTTCCCTAGGGGCCTGTAGAGTCTCGTACAGTTCCGTAGGGTCCTGTAGGTTTCCATAAGAGCCCGCAGAGGTCTGAAGGGGCCCGTACTGTTCCGTAAGGATCCATAGGGTTCCGTAGAGCTTCGTGGGTTCCGTAGAGCTTCGTAGTTTCCGTAGAGCTTCGTAGGTTCCCTAGAGGCCTCTGGAGTACCGCAGGAGCCAGTAGTGTTCTGTAGGGGCCCGTAGGGTTCCTTCCATAGGAGCTGGCAGTGTTCCGTAGGGTCCTCTAGGGTTGAGTAAGTGCCCGCAGGAGTCTGTAGGAATCCGTGGGATTCTGTAAGGTTCTGGAGGGTTCTGCAGGGTTCCGTAGGGGCCCGTAGAGTTCCATAGTGGCTGGTAAAGTTCCCTAGGGCCCTGTACCGTTCCGTAACTGCCTGCAAGGGTCTTTAGGCTTCCGTAGGGGCTGGGAGGGTTCCATAAAGTTCCGTGGGTGCCTGCAGAGTTCTGCAAGTGCCCGCAAGGGCCTGTAGGGGCCCACAGTGTTTCTGCCAGGTTCCGTAGAGTTCCGTAGGGGCCATATTTTTCAGTAGTGGCTGGTAGTATTCTGTAGGGGTCTGTACGTTTCCGTAGGCACCTACAGTGTTCTGTAGGAGCCCATAGGGTTTTAGTGAGGTTCCGTTGTGTTGCTAAGGGTCTTGTAGAGTGCTGTCGGGTCCTGGAGTATTCTGTAGGGTTCCAGAGGGGCTCGTAGGGTTCCGTCGAAATCTATAGGGTTCCCTAGGGGCCCATAGAGTCCCGTAGATTTCCGTAGGGACCTGTAGGGTTGTGTAAGTGCCCGCAGAAGTCTGTAGGAGTCTGTGGGATTCTGTAAGGTTCTGGAGGGTTCTGCAGGGTTCCGTAGGGACCCGTAGAGTTCCGTAGTGGCTGGTAAAATTCCGTAGGGCCCTGTGGGGTTCTGTATGGACCTGTAGGGTTCCGTAGGGGCCTGCAGGGTTCCGTAAGTGCCCGCAGGTGTCCGTAGGGTTCCGTAGGGGTCTGTAGGGTTCCGTAGGCACCTGCAGTGTTCTGTAGGAGCCCATAGGGTTTTCGTGAGGTTCCGTTGTGTTGCTAAGGGTCTTGTAGAGTGCTGTCGGGTCCTGGAGTATTCTGTAGGGTTCCAGAGGGGCTCGTAGGGTTCCATCGAAATCTATAGGGTTCCCTAGGGGCCCATAGAGTCCCGTAGATTGCCGTAGGGACCTGTAGGGTTGTGTAAGTGCTCGCAGGGGTTGGTAGGAGCTTATAGGGTTCCATAAGTTTCCAGAGGGTTGTGTAGGGTTCCGTAGGGGCCTGTGGTGTTCCCTAGGGGCCTGTAGAGTCTCGTACGGTTCCGTAGGGGCCTGTGGTGTTCCCTAGGGGCCTGTAGAGTCTCGTACAGTTCCATAGGGTCCTGTAGGTTTCCATAAGCGCCCGCAGAGGTCTGAAGGGGCCCGTACTGTGCCGTAAGGATCCATAGGGTTCCGTAGAGCTTCGTAGTTTCCGTAGAGCTTCGTAGGTTCCCTAGAGGCCTCTGGAGTACCGCAGGAGCCAGTAGTGTTCTGTAGGGGCCCGTAGGGTTCCTTCCATAGGAGCTGGCAGTGTTCCGTAGGGTCCTCTAGGGTTGAGTAAGTGCCCGCAGGAGTCTGTAGGAATCCGTGGGATTCTGTAAGGTTCTGGAGGGTTCTGCAGGGTTCCGTAGGGGCCCGTAGAGTTCCATAGTGGCTGGTAAAGTTCCCTAGGGCCCTGTACCGTTCCGTAACTGCCTGCAAGGGTCTTTAGGCTTCCGTAGGGGCTGGGAGGGTTCCATAAAGTTCCGTGGGTGCCTGCAGAGTTCTGCAAGTGCCCGCAAGGGCCTGTAGGGGCCCACAGTGTTTCTGCCAGGTTCCGTAGAGTTCCGTAGGGGCCATATTTTTCAGTAGTGGCTGGTAGTATTCTGTAGGGGTCTGTAGGTTTCCGTAGGCACCTACAGTGTTCTGTAGGAGCCCATAGGGTTTTAGTGAGGTTCCGTTGTGTTGCTAAGGGTCTTGTAGAGTGCTGTCGGGTCCTGGAGTATTCTGTAGGGTTCCAGAGGGGCTCGTAGGGTTCCGTCGAAATCTATAGGGTTCCCTAGGGGCCCATAGAGTCCCGTAGATTTCCGTAGGGACCTGTAGGGTTGTGTAAGTGCCCGCAGAAGTCTGTAGGAGTCTGTGGGATTCTGTAAGGTTCTGGAGGGTTCTGCAGGGTTCCGTAGGGACCCGTAGAGTTCCGTAGTGGCTGGTAAAGTTCCGTAGGGCCCTGTGGGGTTCTGTATGGACCTGTAGGGTTCCGTAGGGGCCTGCAGGGTTCCGTAAGTGCCCGCAGGTGTCCGTAGGGTTCCGTAGGGTTCTGTAGGGTTCCGTAGGCACCTGCAGTGTTCTGTAGGAGCCCATAGGGTTTTAGTGAGGTTCCGTTGTGTTGCTAAGGGTCTTGTAGAGTGCTGTCGGGTCCTGGAGTATTCTGTAGGGTTCCAGAGGGCCTCATAGGGTTCCATCGAAATCTATAGGGTTCCCTAGGGGCCCATAGAGTCCCGTAGATTGCCGTAGGGACCTGTAGGGTTGTGTAAGTGCTCGCAGGGGTTGGTAGGAGCTTATAGGGTTCCATAAGTTTCCAGAGGGTTGTGTAGGGTTCCGTAGGGGCCTGTGGTGTTCCCTAGGGGCCTATAGAGTCTCGTACGGTTCCGTAGGGGCCTGTGGTGTTCCCTAGGGGCCTGTAGAGTCTCGTACAGTTCCGTAGGGTCCTGTAGGTTTCCATAAGAGCCCGCAGAGGTCTGAAGGGGCCCGTACTGTGCCGTAAGGATCCATAGGGTTCCGTAGAGCTTCGTAGGTTCCCTAGAGGCCTCTGGAGTACCGCAGGAGCCAGTAGTGTTCTGTAGGGGCCCGTAGGGTTCCTTCCATAGGAGCTGGCAGTGTTCCGTAGGGTCCTCTAGGGTTGAGTAAGTGCCCGCAGGAGTCTGTAGGAATCCGTGGGATTCTGTAAGGTTCTGGAGGGTTCTGCAGGGTTCCGTAGGGACCCGTAGAGTTCCGTAGTGGCTGGTAAAGTTCCGTAGGGCCCTGTGGGGTTCTGTATGGACCTGTAGGGTTCCGTAGGGGCCTGCAGGGTTCCGTAAGTGCCCGCAGGTGTCTGTAGGGTTCCGTAGGGGTATGTAGGGTTCCGTAGGCACCTGCAGTGTTCTGTAGGAGCCCATAGGGTTTTAGTGAGGTTCCGTTGTGTTTCTAAGGGTCTTGTAGAGTGCTGTCGGGTCCTGGAGTATTCTGTAGGGTTCCAGAGGGCCTCATAGGGTTCCATCGAAATCTATAGGGTTCCCTAGGGGCCCATAGAGTCCCGTAGATTGCCGTAGGGACCTGTAGGGTTGTGTAAGTGCTCGCAGGGGTTGGTAGGAGCTTATAGGGTTCCATAAGTTTCCAGAGGGTTGTGTAGGGTTCCGTAGGGGCCTGTGGTGTTCCCTAGGGGCCTGTAGAGTCTCGTACGGTTCCGTAGGGGCCTGTGGTGTTCCCTAGGGGCCTGTAGAGTCTCGTACAGTTCCGTCGGGTCCTGTAGGTTTCCATAAGAGCCCGCAGAGGTCTGAAGGGGCCCGTACTGTTCCGTAAGGATCCATAGGGTTCCGTAGAGCTTCGTGGGTTCCGTAGAGCTTCGTAGTTTCCGTAGAGCTTCGTAGGTTCCCTAGAGGCCTCTGGAGTACCGCAGGAGCCAGTAGTGTTCTGTAGGGGCCCGTAGGGTTCCTTCCATAGGAGCTGGCAGTGTTCCGTAGGGTCCTCTAGGGTTGAGTAAGTGCCCGCAGGAGTCTGTAGGAATCCGTGGGATTCTGTAAGGTTCTGGAGGGTTCTACAGGGTTCCGTAGGGGCCCGTAGAGTTCCATAGTGGCTGGTAAAGTTCCCTAGGGCCCTGTACCGTTCCGTAACTGCCTGCAAGGGTCTTTAGGCTTCCGTAGGGGCTGGTAGGGTTCCATAAAGTTCCGTGGGTGCCTGCAGAGTTCTGCAAGTGCCCGCAAGGGCCTGTAGGGGCCCACAGTGTTTCTGTCAGGTTCCGTAGAGTTCCGTAGGGGCCATATTTTTCTGTAGTGGCTGGTAGTATTCTGTAGGGGTCTGTAGGGTTCCATAGGCGCCTGCAGTGTTCTGTAGGAGCCCATAGGGTTTTAGTGAGGTTCCGTTGTGTTGCTAAGGGTCTTGTAGAGTGCTGTCGGGTCCTGGAGTATTCTGTAGGGTTCCAGAGGGGCTCGTAGGGTTCCGTCGAAATCTATAGGGTTCCCTAGGGGCCCATAGAGTCCCGTAGATTTCCGTAGGGACCTGTAGGGTTGTGTAAGTGCCCGCAGAAGTCTGTAGGAGTCTGTGGGATTCTGTAAGGTTCTGGAGGGTTCTGCAGGGTTCCGTAGGGACCCGTAGAGTTCCGTAGTGGCTGGTAAAGTTCCGTAGGGCCCTGTGGGGTTCTGTATGGACCTGTAGGGTTCCGTAGGGGCCTGCAGGGTTCCGTAAGTGCCCGCAGGTGTCTGTAGGGTTCCGTAGGGGTCTGTAGGGTTCCGTAGGCACCTGCAGTGTTCTGTAGGAGCCCATAGGGTTTTAGTGAGGTTCCGTTGTGTTGCTAAGGGTCTTGTAGAGTGCTGTCGGGTCCTGGAGTATTCTGTAGGGTTCCAGAGGGCCTCATAGGGTTCCATCGAAATCTATAGGGTTCCCTAGGGGCCCATAGAGTCCCGTAGATTGCCGTAGGGACCTGTAGGGTTGTGTAAGTGCTCGCAGGGGTTGGTAGGAGCTTATAGGGTTCCATAAGTTTCCAGAGGGTTGTGTAGGGTTCCGTAGGGGCCTGTGGTGTTCCCTAGGGGCCTGTAGAGTCTCGTACGGTTCCGTAGGGGCCTGTGGTGTTCCCTAGGGGCCTGTAGAGTCTCGTACAGTTCCGTCGGGTCCTGTAGGTTTCCATAAGAGCCCGCAGAGGTCTGAAGGGGCCCGTACTGTTCCGTAAGGATCCATAGGGTTCCGTAGAGCTTCGTGGGTTCCGTAGAGCTTCGTAGTTTCCGTAGAGCTTCGTAGGTTCCCTAGAGGCCTCTGGAGTACCGCAGGAGCCAGTAGTGTTCTGTAGGGGCCCGTAGGGTTCCTTCCATAGGAGCTGGCAGTGTTCCGTAGGGTCCTCTAGGGTTGAGTAAGTGCCCGCAGGAGTCTGTAGGAATCCGTGGGATTCTGTAAGGTTCTGGAGGGTTCTACAGGGTTCCGTAGGGGCCCGTAGAGTTCCATAGTGGCTGGTAAAGTTCCCTAGGGCCCTGTACCGTTCCGTAACTGCCTGCAAGGGTCTTTAGGCTTCCGTAGGGGCTGGTAGGGTTCCATAAAGTTCCGTGGGTGCCTGCAGAGTTCTGCAAGTGCCCGCAAGGGCCTGTAGGGGCCCACAGTGTTTCTGTCAGGTTCCGTAGAGTTCCGTAGGGGCCATATTTTTCTGTAGTGGCTGGTAGTATTCTGTAGGGGTCTGTAGGGTTCCATAGGCGCCTGCAGTGTTCTGTAGGAGCCCATAGGGTTTTAGTGAGGTTCCGTTGTGTTGCTAAGGGTCTTGTAGAGTGCTGTCGGGTCCTGGAGTATTCTGTAGGGTTCCAGAGGGGCTCGTAGGGTTCCGTCGAAATCTATAGGGTTCCCTAGGGGCCCATAGAGTCCCGTAGATTTCCGTAGGGACCTGTAGGGTTGTGTAAGTGCCCGCAGAAGTCTGTAGGAGTCTGTGGGATTCTGTAAGGTTCTGGAGGGTTCTGCAGGGTTCCGTAGGGACCCGTAGAGTTCCGTAGTGGCTGGTAAAGTTCCGTAGGGCCCTGTGGGGTTCTGTATGGACCTGTAGGGTTCCGTAGGGGCCTGCAGGGTTCCGTAAGTGCCCGCAGGTGTCTGTAGGGTTCCGTAGGGGTCTGTAGGGTTCCGTAGGCACCTGCAGTGTTCTGTAGGAGCCCATAGGGTTTTAGTGAGGTTCCGTTGTGTTGCTAAGGGTCTTGTAGAGTGCTGTCGGGTCCTGGAGTATTCTGTAGGGTTCCAGAGGGCCTCATAGGGTTCCATCGAAATCTATAGGGTTCCCTAGGGGCCCATAGAGTCCCCGTACATTGCCGTAGGGACCTGTAGGGTTGTGTAAGTGCTCGCAGGGGTTGGTAGGAGCTTATAGGGTTCCATAAAGTTTCCAGAGGGTTGTGTAGGGTTCCGTAGGGGCCTGTGGTGTTCCCTAGGGGCCTGTAGAGTCTCGTACGGTTCCGTAGGGGCCTGTGTGTTCCCTAGGGGCCTGTAGAGTCTCGTAACAGTTCCGTAGGGTCCTTGTAGGTTTCCATAAGAGCCCGCAGAGGTCTGAAGGGGCCCGTACTGTGCCGTAAGGATCCATAGGGTTCCGTAGAGCTTCGTAGGTTCCCTAGAGGCCTCTGGAGTACCAGCAGGAGCCAGTAGTGTTCTGTAGGGGCCCGTAGGGTTCCTTCCATAGGAGCTGGCATGTGTTCCGTAGGGTCCTCTAGGGTTGAGTAAGTGCCCGCAGGAGTCTGTAGAATCCGTGGGATTCTGTAAGGTTCTGGAGGGTTTCTGCAGGGTTCCGTAGGGACCCGTAGAGTTCCGTAGTGGCTGGTAAAGTTCCGTAGGGCCCTGTGGGGTTCTGTATGGACCTGTAGGGTTCCGTAGGGGCCCTGCAGGGTTCCGTAAGTGCCCGCAGGTGTCTGTAGGGTTCGTAGGGGTCTGTAGGGTTCCGTAGGCACCTGCAGTGTTCTGTAGGAGCCCATAGGGTTTTAGGTGAGGTTCCGTTGTGTTGCTAAGGGTCTTGTAGAGTGCTGTCGGGTCCTGGAGTATTCTGTAGGGTTCCAGAGGGCCTCATAGGGTTCCATCGAAATCTATAGGGTTCCCTAGGGGCCCATAGAGTCCCGTAGATTGCCGTAGGGACCTGTAGGGTTGTGTAAGTGCTCGCAGGGGTTGGTAGGAGCTTATAGGGTTCCATAAGTTTCCAGAGGGTTGTGTAGGGTTCCGTAGGGGGCCTGTGGTGTTCCCTAGGGGCCTGTAGAGTCTCGTACGGTTCCGTAGGGGCCTGTGGTGTTCCCTAGGGGCCTGTAGAGTCTCGTACAGTTCCGTAGGGTTCCTGTAGGTTTCCATAGAGCCCGCAGAGGTCTGAAGGGGCCCGTACTGTGCCGTAAGGATCCATAGGGTTCCGTAGAGCTTCGTAGGTTCCCTAGAGGCCTCTGGAGTACCGCAGGAGCCAGTAGTGGTTCTGTAGGGGCCCGTAGGGTTCCTTCCATAGGAGCTGGCAGTGTTCCGTAGGGTCCTCTAGGGTTGAGTAAGTGCCCAGCAGGAGTCTGTAGGAATCCGTGGGATTCTGTAAGGTTCTGGAGGGTTCTGCAGGGTTCCGTAGGGACCCGTAGAGTTCGTAGTGGCTGGTAAAGTTCGTAGGGCCCTGTGGGGTTCTGTATGGACCTGTAGGGTTCCGTAGGGGCCTGCAGGGTTCCGTAATGTGCCCGCAGGTGTCTGTAGGGTTCCGTAGGGGGTCTGTAGGGTTCCGTAGGCACCTGCAGTGTTCTGTAGGAGCCCTTAGGGTTTTAGTGAGGTTCCGTTGTGTTGCTAAGGGTCTTGTAGAGTGCTGTCGGGTCCTGGAGTATTCTGTAGGGTTCCAGAGGGGCTCGTAGGGTTCCGTCGAAATCTATAGGGTTCCCTAGGGGCCCATAGAGTCCCGTAGATTTCCGTAGGGACCTGTAGGGTTGTGTAAGGTGCCGCAGAAGTCTGTAGGAGTCTGTGGATTCTGTAAGGTTCTGGAGGGTTCTGCAGGGTTCCGTAGGACCCGTAGAGTTCCGTAGTGGCTGGTAAAGTTCCGTAGGGCCCTGTGGGGTTCTGTATGGACCTGTAGGGTTCCGTAGGGGCCTGCCAGGGTTCCGTAAGTGCCCGCAGGTGTCTGTAGGGTTCCGTAGGGGTCTGTAGGGTTCCGTAGGCACCTGCAGTGTTCTGTAGGAGCCCATAGGGTTTTAGTGAGGTTCCGTTGTGTTGCTAAGGGTCTTGTAGAGTGCTGTCGGGTCCTGGAGTATTCTGTAGGGTTCCAGAGGGCCTCATAGGGTTCCATCGAAATCAATAGGGTTCCCTAGGGGCCCATAGAGTCCGTAGATTGCCGTAGGGACCTGTAGGGTTGTGTAAGTGCTCGCAGGGGTTGGTAGGAGCTTATAGGGTTCCATAAGTTTCCAGAGGGTTGTGTAGGGTCCGTAGGGGCCTGTGGTGTTCCCTAGGCGGCCTGTAGAGTCTCGTACGGTTCCGTAGGGGCCTGTGGTGTTCCCTAGGGGCCTGTAGAGTCTCGTACAGTTCCGTAGGGTCCTGTAGGTTTCCATAAGAGCCCGCAGAGGTCTGAAGGGGGCCCGTACTGTGCCGTAAGGATCCATAGGGTTCCGTAGAGCTTCGTAGGTTCCCTAGAGGGCCTCTGGAGTACCGCAGGAGCCAGTCTGTAGGGGCCCGTAGGGTTCCTTCCATAGGAGCTGGCAGTGTTCCGTAGGGTCCTCTAGGGTTGAGTAAGTGCCCGCAGGAGTCTGTAGGAATCCGTGGGATTCTGTAAGGTTCTGGAGGGTTCTGCAGGGTTCCGTAGGGACCCGTAGAGTTCCGTAGTGGCTGGTAAAGTTCCGTAGGGCCCTGTGGGGTTCTGTATGGACCTGTAGGGTTCCGTAGGGGCCTGCAGGGTTCCGTAAGTGCCCGCAGGTGTCTGTAGGGTTCCGTAGGGGTCTGTAGGGTTCCGTAGGCACCTGCAGTGTTCTGTAGGAGCCCATAGGGTTTTAGTGAGGTTCCGTTGTGTTGCTAAGGGTCTTGTAGAGTGCTGTCGGGTCCTGGAGTATTCTGTAGGGTTCCAGAGGGCCTCGTAGGGTTCCGTCGAAATCTGAAGGGTTCCCTAGGGGCCCGTAGAGTCCCATAGATTTCCGTAGGGGCATGTAGGGTTGTGTAAGTGCCCGCAGGGGTTGGTAGGAGCTTGTAGGGTGCCATATGTTTCCGGAGGGTTGTGTAGGGTTCCGTAGGGGGCCTGTGGTGTTCCCTAGGGGCCTGTAGAGTCTCGTACAGTTCCGTAGGGTCCTGTAGGTTTCCATAAGCACCCGCAGAGATCTGAAGGGGCCCGTACTGTTCCGTAAGGATCCATAGGGTTCCGTAGAGCTTCGTAGGTTCCCTAGAGGCCTCTGGAGTACCGCAGGAGCCAGTAGTGTTCTGTAGGGGCCCGTAGGGTTCCTTCCATAGGAGCTGGCAGTGTTCCGTAGGGTCCTCTAGGGTTGAGTAAGTGCCCGCAGGAGTCTGTAGGAATCCGTGGGATTCTGTAAGGTTCTGGAGGGTTCTGCAGGGTTCCGTAGGGGCCCGTAGAGTTCCATAGTGGCTGGTAAAGTTCCCTAGGGCCCTGTACCGTTCCGTAACTGCCTGCAAGGGTCTTTAGGCTTCCGTAGGGGCTGGTAGGGTTCCATAAAGTTCCGTGGGTGCCTGCAGAGTTCTGCAAGTGCCCGCAAGGGCCTGTAGGGGCCCACAGTGTTTCTGCCAGGTTCCGTAGAGTTCCGTAGGGGCCATATTTTTCAGTAGTGGCTGGTAGTATTCTGTAGGGGTCTGTAGGTTTCCGTAGGCACCTACAGTGTTCTGTAGGAGCCCATAGGGTTTTCGTGAGGTTCCGTTGTGTTGCTAAGGGTCTTGTAGAGTGCTGTCGGGTCCTGGAGTATTCTGTAGGGTTCCAGAGGGGCTCGTAGGGTTCCGTCGAAATCTATAGGGTTCCCTAGGGGCCCATAGAGTCCCGTAGATTTCCGTAGGGACCTGTAGGGTTGTGTAAGTGCTCGCAGGGGTTGGTAGGAGCTTGTAGTGTTCCATAAGTTTCCAGAGGGTTGTGTAGGGTTCCGTAGGGGCCTGTGGTGTTCCCTAGGGGCCTGTAGAGTCTCGTACGGTTCCGTAGGGGCCTGTGGTGTTCCCTAGGGGCCTGTAGAGTCTCGTACAGTTCCGTAGGGTCCTGTAGGTTTCCATAAGCGCCCGCAGAGGTCTGAAGGGGCCCGTACTGTGCCGTAAGGATCCATAGGGTTCCGTAGAGCTTCGTAGGTTCCGTAGAGCTTCGTAGGTTCCCTAGAGGCCTCTGGAGTACCGCAGGAGCCAGTAGTGTTCTGTAGGGGCCCGTAGGGTTCCTTCCATAGGAGCTGGCAGTGTTCCGTAGGGTCCTCTAGGGTTGAGTAAGTGCCCGCAGGAGTCTGTAGGAATCCGTGGGATTCTGTAAGGTTCTGGAGGGTTCTACAGGGTTCCGTAGGGGCCCGTAGAGTTCCATAGTGGCTGGTAAAGTTCCCTAGGGCCCTGTACCGTTCCGTAACTGCCTGCAAGGGTCTTTAGGCTTCCGTAGGGGCTGGTAGGGTTCCATAAAGTTCCATGGGTGCCTGCAGAGTTCTGCAAGTGTCCGCAAGGGCCTGTAGGGGCCCACAGTGTTTCTGCCAGGTTCCGTAGAGTTCCGTAGGGGCCATATTTTTCTGTAGTGGCTGGTAGTATTCTGTAGGGGTCTGTAGGGTTCCATAGGCGCCTGCAGTTTTCTGTAGGAGCCCATAGGGTTTTAGTGAGGTTCCGTTGTGTTGCTAAGGGTCTTGTAGAGTGCTGTCGGGTCCTGGAGTATTCTGTAGGGTTCCAGAGGGGCTCGTAGAGTTCCATCGAAATCTATAGGGTTCCCTAGGGGCCCATAGAGTCCCGTAGATTTCCGTAGGGACCTGTAGGGTTGTGTAAGTGCCCGCAGAAGTCTGTAGGAGTCTGTGGGATTCTGTAAGGTTCTGGAGGGTTCTGCAGGGTTCCGTAGGGACCCGTAGAGTTCCGTAGTGGCTGGTAAATTTCCGTAGGGCCCTGTGGGGTTCTGTATGGACCTGTAGGGTTCCGTAGGGGCCTGCAGGGTTCCCTAAGTGCCCGCAGGTGTCCGTAGGGTTCCGTAGGGGTCTGTAGGGTTCCGTAGGCACCTGCAGTGTTCTGTAGGAGCCCATAGGGTTTTAGTGAGGTTCCGTTGTGTTGCTAAGGGTCTTGTAGAGTGCTGTCGGGACCTGGAGTATTCTGTAGGGTTCCAGAGGGGCTCGTAGGGTTCCATCGAAATCTATAGGGTTCCCTAGGGGCCCATAGAGTCCCGTAGATTGCCGTAGGGACCTGTAGGGTTGTGTAAGTGCTCGCAGGGGTTGGTAGGAGCTTGTAGGGTTCCATAAGTTTCCAGAGGGTTGTGTAGGGTTCCGTAGGGGCCTGTGGTGTTCCCTAGGGGCCTGTAGAGTCTCGTACGGTTCCGTAGGGGCCTGTGGTGTTCCCTAGGGGCCTGTAGAGTCTCGTACAGTTCCGTAGGGTCCTGTAGGTTTCCATAAGAGCCCGCAGAGGTCTGAAGGGGCCCGTACTGTTCCGTAAGGATCCATAGGGTTCCGTAGAGCTTCGTGGGTTCCGTAGAGCTTCGTAGTTTCCGTAGAGCTTCGTAGGTTCCCTAGAGGCCTCTGGAGTACCGCAGGAGCCAGTAGTGTTCTGTAGGGGCCCGTAGGGTTCCTTCCATAGGAGCTGGCAGTGTTCCGTAGGGTCCTCTAGGGTTGAGTAAGTGCCCGCAGGAGTCTGTAGGAATCCGTGGGATTCTGTAAGGTTCTGGAGGGTTCTGCAGGGTTCCGTAGGGGCCCGTAGAGTTCCATAGTGGCTGGTAAAGTTCCCTAGGGCCCTGTACCGTTCCGTAACTGCCTGCAAGGGTCTTTAGGCTTCCGTAGGGGCTGGGAGGGTTCCATAAAGTTCCGTGGGTGCCTGCAGAGTTCTGCAAGTGCCCGCAAGGGCCTGTAGGGGCCCACAGTGTTTCTGCCAGGTTCCGTAGAGTTCCGTAGGGGCCATATTTTTCAGTAGTGGCTGGTAGTATTCTGTAGGGGTCTGTACGTTTCCGTAGGCACCTACAGTGTTCTGTAGGAGCCCATAGGGTTTTAGTGAGGTTCCGTTGTGTTGCTAAGGGTCTTGTAGAGTGCTGTCGGGTCCTGGAGTATTCTGTAGGGTTCCAGAGGGGCTCGTAGGGTTCCGTCGAAATCTATAGGGTTCCCTAGGGGCCCATAGAGTCCCGTAGATTTCCGTAGGGACCTGTAGGGTTGTGTAAGTGCCCGCAGAAGTCTGTAGGAGTCTGTGGGATTCTGTAAGGTTCTGGAGGGTTCTGCAGGGTTCCGTAGGGACCCGTAGAGTTCCGTAGTGGCTGGTAAAATTCCGTAGGGCCCTGTGGGGTTCTGTATGGACCTGTAGGGTTCCGTAGGGGCCTGCAGGGTTCCGTAAGTGCCCGCAGGTGTCCGTAGGGTTCCGTAGGGGTCTGTAGGGTTCCGTAGGCACCTGCAGTGTTCTGTAGGAGCCCATAGGGTTTTAGTGAGGTTCCGTTGTGTTGCTAAGGGTCTTGTAGAGTGCTGTCGGGTCCTGGAGTATTCTGTAGGGTTCCAGAGGGGCTCGTAGGGTTCCATCGAAATCTATAGGGTTCCCTAGGGGCCCATAGAGTCCCGTAGATTGCCGTAGGGACCTGTAGGGTTGTGTAAGTGCTCGCAGGGGTTGGTAGGAGCTTATAGGGTTCCATAAGTTTCCAGAGGGTTGTGTAGGGTTCCGTAGGGGCCTGTGGTGTTCCCTAGGGGCCTGTAGAGTCTCGTACGGTTCCGTAGGGGCCTGTGGTGTTCCCTAGGGGCCTGTAGAGTCTCGTACAGTTCCATAGGGTCCTGTAGGTTTCCATAAGCGCCCGCAGAGGTCTGAAGGGGCCCGTACTGTGCCGTAAGGATCCATAGGGTTCCGTAGAGCTTCGTAGGTTCCGTAGAGCTTCGTAGGTTCCCTAGAGGCCTCTGGAGTACCGCAGGAGCCAGTAGTGTTCTGTAGGGGCCCGTAGGGTTCCTTCCATAGGAGCTGGCAGTGTTCCGTAGGGTCCTCTAGGGTTGAGTAAGTGCCCGCAGGAGTCTGTAGGAATCCGTGGGATTCTGTAAGGTTCTGGAGGGTTCTGCAGGGTTCCGTAGGGGCCCGTAGAGTTCCATAGTGGCTGGTAAAGTTCCCTAGGGCCCTGTACCGTTCCGTAACTGCCTGCAAGGGTCTTTAGGCTTCCGTAGGGGCTGGGAGGGTTCCATAAAGTTCCGTGGGTGCCTGCAGAGTTCTGCAAGTGCCCGCAAGGGCCTGTAGGGGCCCACAGTGTTTCTGCCAGGTTCCGTAGAGTTCCGTAGGGGCCATATTTTTCAGTAGTGGCTGGTAGTATTCTGTAGGGGTCTGTAGGTTTCCGTAGGCACCTACAGTGTTCTGTAGGAGCCCATAGGGTTTTAGTGAGGTTCCGTTGTGTTGCTAAGGGTCTTGTAGAGTGCTGTCGGGTCCTGGAGTATTCTGTAGGGTTCCAGAGGGGCTCGTAGGGTTCCGTCGAAATCTATAGGGTTCCCTAGGGGCCCATAGAGTCCCGTAGATTTCCGTAGGGACCTGTAGGGTTGTGTAAGTGCCCGCAGAAGTCTGTAGGAGTCTGTGGGATTCTGTAAGGTTCTGGAGGGTTCTGCAGGGTTCCGTAGGGACCCGTAGAGTTCCGTAGTGGCTGGTAAAGTTCCGTAGGGCCCTGTGGGGTTCTGTATGGACCTGTAGGGTTCCGTAGGGGCCTGCAGGGTTCCGTAAGTGCCCGCAGGTGTCCGTAGGGTTCCGTAGGGTTCTGTAGGGTTCCGTAGGCACCTGCAGTGTTCTGTAGGAGCCCATAGGGTTTTAGTGAGGTTCCGTTGTGTTGCTAAGGGTCTTGTAGAGTGCTGTCGGGTCCTGGAGTATTCTGTAGGGTTCCAGAGGGCCTCATAGGGTTCCATCGAAATCTATAGGGTTCCCTAGGGGCCCATAGAGTCCCGTAGATTGCCGTAGGGACCTGTAGGGTTGTGTAAGTGCTCGCAGGGGTTGGTAGGAGCTTATAGGGTTCCATAAGTTTCCAGAGGGTTGTGTAGGGTTCCGTAGGGGCCTGTGGTGTTCCCTAGGGGCCTGTAGAGTCTCGTACGGTTCCGTAGGGGCCTGTGGTGTTCCCTAGGGGCCTGTAGAGTCTCGTACAGTTCCATAGGGTCCTGTAGGTTTCCATAAGCGCCCGCAGAGGTCTGAAGGGGCCCGTACTGTGCCGTAAGGATCCATAGGGTTCCGTAGAGCTTCGTAGGTTCCGTAGAGCTTCGTAGGTTCCCTAGAGGCCTCTGGAGTACCGCAGGAGCCAGTAGTGTTCTGTAGGGGCCCGTAGGGTTCCTTCCATAGGAGCTGGCAGTGTTCCGTAGGGTCCTCTAGGGTTGAGTAAGTGCCCGCAGGAGTCTGTAGGAATCCGTGGGATTCTGTAAGGTTCTGGAGGGTTCTGCAGGGTTCCGTAGGGGCCCGTAGAGTTCCGTAGTGGCTGGTAAAGTTCCCTAGGGCCCTGTACCGTTCCGTAACTGCCTGCAAGGGTCTTTAGGCTTCCGTAGGGGCTGGTAGGGTTCCATAAAGTTCCGTGGGTGCCTGCAGAGTTCTGCAAGTGCCCGCAAGGGCCTGTAGGGGCCCACAGTGTTTCTGTCAGGTTCCGTAGAGTTCCGTAGGGGCCATATTTTTCTGTAGTGGCTGGTAGTATTCTGTAGGGGTCTGTAGGTTTCCGTAGGCGCCTGCAGTGTTCTGTAGGAGCCCATAGGGTTTTAGTGAGGTTCCGTTGTGTTGCTAAGGGTCTTGTAGAGTGCTGTCGGGTCCTGGAGTATTCTGTAGGGTTCCAGAGGGGCTCGTAGGGTTCCATCGAAATCTATAGGGTTCCCTAGGGGCCCATAGAGTCCCGTAGATTTCCGTAGGGACCTGTAGGGTTGTGTAAGTGCCCGCAGAAGTCTGTAGGAGTCTGTGGGATTCTGTAAGGTTCTGGAGGGTTCTGCAGGGTTCCGTTGGGGCCCGTAGAGTTCCGTAGTGGCTGGTAAAGTTCCGTAGGGCCCTGTGGGGTTCTGTATGGACCTGTAGGGTTCCGTAGGGGCCTGCAGGGTTCCGTAAGTGCCCGCAGGTGTCTGTAGGGTTCCGTAGGGGTCTGTAGGGTTCCGTAGGCACCTGCAGTGTTCTGTAGGAGCCCATAGGGTTTTAGTGAGGTTCCGTTGTGTTGCTAAGGGTCTTGTAGAGTGCTGTCGGGTCCTGGAGTATTCTGTAGGGTTCCAGAGGGCCTCATAGGGTTCCATCGAAATCTATAGGGTTCCCTAGGGGCCCATAGAGTCCCGTAGATTGCCGTAGGGACCTGTAGGGTTGTGTAAGTGCTCGCAGGGGTTGGTAGGAGCTTATAGGGTTCCATAAGTTTCCAGAGGGTTGTGTAGGGTTCCGTAGGGGCCTGTGGTGTTCCCTAGGGGCCTATAGAGTCTCGTACGGTTCCGTAGGGGCCTGTGGTGTTCCCTAGGGGCCTGTAGAGTCTCGTACAGTTCCGTAGGGTCCTGTAGGTTTCCATAAGAGCCCGCAGAGGTCTGAAGGGGCCCGTACTGTGCCGTAAGGATCCATAGGGTTCCGTAGAGCTTCGTAGGTTCCCTAGAGGCCTCTGGAGTACCGCAGGAGCCAGTAGTGTTCTGTAGGGGCCCGTAGGGTTCCTTCCATAGGAGCTGGCAGTGTTCCGTAGGGTCCTCTAGGGTTGAGTAAGTGCCCGCAGGAGTCTGTAGGAATCCGTGGGATTCTGTAAGGTTCTGGAGGGTTCTGCAGGGTTCCGTAGGGACCCGTAGAGTTCCGTAGTGGCTGGTAAAGTTCCGTAGGGCCCTGTGGGGTTCTGTATGGACCTGTAGGGTTCCGTAGGGGCCTGCAGGGTTCCGTAAGTGCCCGCAGGTGTCTGTAGGGTTCCGTAGGGGTCTGTAGGGTTCCGTAGGCACCTGCAGTGTTCTGTAGGAGCCCATAGGGTTTTAGTGAGGTTCCGTTGTGTTTCTAAGGGTCTTGTAGAGTGCTGTCGGGTCCTGGAGTATTCTGTAGGGTTCCAGAGGGCCTCATAGGGTTCCATCGAAATCTATAGGGTTCCCTAGGGGCCCATAGAGTCCCGTAGATTGCCGTAGGGACCTGTAGGGTTGTGTAAGTGCTCGCAGGGGTTGGTAGGAGCTTATAGGGTTCCATAAGTTTCCAGAGGGTTGTGTAGGGTTCCGTAGGGGCCTGTGGTGTTCCCTAGGGGCCTGTAGAGTCTCGTACGGTTCCGTAGGGGCCTGTGGTGTTCCCTAGGGGCCTGTAGAGTCTCGTACAGTTCCGTCGGGTCCTGTAGGTTTCCATAAGAGCCCGCAGAGGTCTGAAGGGGCCCGTACTGTTCCGTAAGGATCCATAGGGTTCCGTAGAGCTTCGTGGGTTCCGTAGAGCTTCGTAGTTTCCGTAGAGCTTCGTAGGTTCCCTAGAGGCCTCTGGAGTACCGCAGGAGCCAGTAGTGTTCTGTAGGGGCCCGTAGGGTTCCTTCCATAGGAGCTGGCAGTGTTCCGTAGGGTCCTCTAGGGTTGAGTAAGTGCCCGCAGGAGTCTGTAGGAATCCGTGGGATTCTGTAAGGTTCTGGAGGGTTCTACAGGGTTCCGTAGGGGCCCGTAGAGTTCCATAGTGGCTGGTAAAGTTCCCTAGGGCCCTGTACCGTTCCGTAACTGCCTGCAAGGGTCTTTAGGCTTCCGTAGGGGCTGGTAGGGTTCCATAAAGTTCCGTGGGTGCCTGCAGAGTTCTGCAAGTGCCCGCAAGGGCCTGTAGGGGCCCACAGTGTTTCTGTCAGGTTCCGTAGAGTTCCGTAGGGGCCATATTTTTCTGTAGTGGCTGGTAGTATTCTGTAGGGGTCTGTAGGGTTCCATAGGCGCCTGCAGTGTTCTGTAGGAGCCCATAGGGTTTTAGTGAGGTTCCGTTGTGTTGCTAAGGGTCTTGTAGAGTGCTGTCGGGTCCTGGAGTATTCTGTAGGGTTCCAGAGGGGCTCGTAGGGTTCCGTCGAAATCTATAGGGTTCCCTAGGGGCCCATAGAGTCCCGTAGATTTCCGTAGGGACCTGTAGGGTTGTGTAAGTGCCCTCAGAAGTCTGTAGGAGTCTGTGGGATTCTGTAAGGTTCTGGAGGGTTCTGCAGGGTTCCGTAGGGACCCGTAGAGTTCCGTAGTGGCTGGTAAAGTTCCGTAGGGCCCTGTGGGGTTCTGTATGGACCTGTAGGGTTCCGTAGGGGCCTGCAGGGTTCCGTAAGTGCCCGCAGGTGTCTGTAGGGTTCCGTAGGGGTCTGTAGGGTTCCGTAGGCACCTGCAGTGTTCTGTAGGAGCCCATAGGGTTTTAGTGAGGTTCCGTTGTGTTGCTAAGGGTCTTGTAGAGTGCTGTCGGGTCCTGGAGTATTCTGTAGGGTTCCAGAGGGCCTCATAGGGTTCCATCGAAATCTATAGGGTTCCCTAGGGGCCCATAGAGTCCCGTAGATTGCCGTAGGGACCTGTAGGGTTGTGTAAGTGCTCGCAGGGGTTGGTAGGAGCTTATAGGGTTCCATAAGTTTCCAGAGGGTTGTGTAGGGTTCCGTAGGGGCCTGTGGTGTTCCCTAGGGGCCTGTAGAGTCTCGTACGGTTCCGTAGGGGCCTGTGGTGTTCCCTAGGGGCCTGTAGAGTCTCGTACAGTTCCGTCGGGTCCTGTAGGTTTCCATAAGAGCCCGCAGAGGTCTGAAGGGGCCCGTACTGTTCCGTAAGGATCCATAGGGTTCCGTAGAGCTTCGTGGGTTCCGTAGAGCTTCGTAGTTTCCGTAGAGCTTCGTAGGTTCCCTAGAGGCCTCTGGAGTACCGCAGGAGCCAGTAGTGTTCTGTAGGGGCCCGTAGGGTTCCTTCCATAGGAGCTGGCAGTGTTCCGTAGGGTCCTCTAGGGTTGAGTAAGTGCCCGCAGGAGTCTGTAGGAATCCGTGGGATTCTGTAAGGTTCTGGAGGGTTCTACAGGGTTCCGTAGGGGCCCGTAGAGTTCCATAGTGGCTGGTAAAGTTCCCTAGGGCCCTGTACCGTTCCGTAACTGCCTGCAAGGGTCTTTAGGCTTCCGTAGGGGCTGGTAGGGTTCCATAAAGTTCCGTGGGTGCCTGCAGAGTTCTGCAAGTGCCCGCAAGGGCCTGTAGGGGCCCACAGTGTTTCTGTCAGGTTCCGTAGAGTTCCGTAGGGGCCATATTTTTCTGTAGTGGCTGGTAGTATTCTGTAGGGGTCTGTAGGGTTCCATAGGCGCCTGCAGTGTTCTGTAGGAGCCCATAGGGTTTTAGTGAGGTTCCGTTGTGTTGCTAAGGGTCTTGTAGAGTGCTGTCGGGTCCTGGAGTATTCTGTAGGGTTCCAGAGGGGCTCGTAGGGTTCCGTCGAAATCTATAGGGTTCCCTAGGGGCCCATAGAGTCCCGTAGATTTCCGTAGGGACCTGTAGGGTTGTGTAAGTGCCCGCAGAAGTCTGTAGGAGTCTGTGGGATTCTGTAAGGTTCTGGAGGGTTCTGCAGGGTTCCGTAGGGACCCGTAGAGTTCCGTAGTGGCTGGTAAAGTTCCGTAGGGCCCTGTGGGGTTCTGTATGGACCTGTAGGGTTCCGTAGGGGCCTGCAGGGTTCCGTAAGTGCCCGCAGGTGTCTGTAGGGTTCCGTAGGGGTCTGTAGGGTTCCGTAGGCACCTGCAGTGTTCTGTAGGAGCCCATAGGGTTTTAGTGAGGTTCCGTTGTGTTGCTAAGGGTCTTGTAGAGTGCTGTCGGGTCCTGGAGTATTCTGTAGGGTTCCAGAGGGCCTCATAGGGTTCCATCGAAATCTATAGGGTTCCCTAGGGGCCCATAGAGTCCCGTAGATTGCCGTAGGGACCTGTAGGGTTGTGTAAGTGCTCGCAGGGGTTGGTAGGAGCTTATAGGGTTCCATAAGTTTCCAGAGGGTTGTGTAGGGTTCCGTAGGGGCCTGTGGTGTTCCCTAGGGGCCTGTAGAGTCTCGTACGGTTCCGTAGGGGCCTGTGGTGTTCCCTAGGGGCCTGTAGAGTCTCGTACAGTTCCGTAGGGTCCTGTAGGTTTCCATAAGAGCCCGCAGAGGTCTGAAGGGGCCCGTACTGTGCCGTAAGGATCCATAGGGTTCCGTAGAGCTTCGTAGGTTCCCTAGAGGCCTCTGGAGTACCGCAGGAGCCAGTAGTGTTCTGTAGGGGCCCGTAGGGTTCCTTCCATAGGAGCTGGCAGTGTTCCGTAGGGTCCTCTAGGGTTGAGTAAGTGCCCGCAGGAGTCTGTAGGAATCCGTGGGATTCTGTAAGGTTCTGGAGGGTTCTGCAGGGTTCCGTAGGGACCCGTAGAGTTCCGTAGTGGCTGGTAAAGTTCCGTAGGGCCCTGTGGGGTTCTGTATGGACCTGTAGGGTTCCGTAGGGGCCTGCAGGGTTCCGTAAGTGCCCGCAGGTGTCTGTAGGGTTCCGTAGGGGTCTGTAGGGTTCCGTAGGCACCTGCAGTGTTCTGTAGGAGCCCATAGGGTTTTAGTGAGGTTCCGTTGTGTTGCTAAGGGTCTTGTAGAGTGCTGTCGGGTCCTGGAGTATTCTGTAGGGTTCCAGAGGGCCTCATAGGGTTCCATCGAAATCTATAGGGTTCCCTAGGGGCCCATAGAGTCCCGTAGATTGCCGTAGGGACCTGTAGGGTTGTGTAAGTGCTCGCAGGGGTTGGTAGGAGCTTATAGGGTTCCATAAGTTTCCAGAGGGTTGTGTAGGGTTCCGTAGGGGCCTGTGGTGTTCCCTAGGGGCCTGTAGAGTCTCGTACGGTTCCGTAGGGGCCTGTGGTGTTCCCTAGGGGCCTGTAGAGTCTCGTACAGTTCCGTAGGGTCCTGTAGGTTTCCATAAGAGCCCGCAGAGGTCTGAAGGGGCCCGTACTGTGCCGTAAGGATCCATAGGGTTCCGTAGAGCTTCGTAGGTTCCCTAGAGGCCTCTGGAGTACCGCAGGAGCCAGTAGTGTTCTGTAGGGGCCCGTAGGGTTCCTTCCATAGGAGCTGGCAGTGTTCCGTAGGGTCCTCTAGGGTTGAGTAAGTGCCCGCAGGAGTCTGTAGGAATCCGTGGGATTCTGTAAGGTTCTGGAGGGTTCTGCAGGGTTCCGTAGGGACCCGTAGAGTTCCGTAGTGGCTGGTAAAGTTCCGTAGGGCCCTGTGGGGTTCTGTATGGACCTGTAGGGTTCCGTAGGGGCCTGCAGGGTTCCGTAAGTGCCCGCAGGTGTCTGTAGGGTTCCGTAGGGGTCTGTAGGGTTCCGTAGGCACCTGCAGTGTTCTGTAGGAGCCCATAGGGTTTTAGTGAGGTTCCGTTGTGTTGCTAAGGGTCTTGTAGAGTGCTGTCGGGTCCTGGAGTATTCTGTAGGGTTCCAGAGGGGCTCGTAGGGTTCCGTCGAAATCTATAGGGTTCCCTAGGGGCCCATAGAGTCCCGTAGATTTCCGTAGGGACCTGTAGGGTTGTGTAAGTGCCCGCAGAAGTCTGTAGGAGTCTGTGGGATTCTGTAAGGTTCTGGAGGGTTCTGCAGGGTTCCGTAGGGACCCGTAGAGTTCCGTAGTGGCTGGTAAAGTTCCGTAGGGCCCTGTGGGGTTCTGTATGGACCTGTAGGGTTCCGTAGGGGCCTGCAGGGTTCCGTAAGTGCCCGCAGGTGTCTGTAGGGTTCCGTAGGGGTCTGTAGGGTTCCGTAGGCACCTGCAGTGTTCTGTAGGAGCCCATAGGGTTTTAGTGAGGTTCCGTTGTGTTGCTAAGGGTCTTGTAGAGTGCTGTCGGGTCCTGGAGTATTCTGTAGGGTTCCAGAGGGCCTCATAGGGTTCCATCGAAATCTATAGGGTTCCCTAGGGGCCCATAGAGTCCCGTAGATTGCCGTAGGGACCTGTAGGGTTGTGTAAGTGCTCGCAGGGGTTGGTAGGAGCTTATAGGGTTCCATAAGTTTCCAGAGGGTTGTGTAGGGTTCCGTAGGGGCCTGTGGTGTTCCCTAGGGGCCTGTAGAGTCTCGTACGGTTCCGTAGGGGCCTGTGGTGTTCCCTAGGGGCCTGTAGAGTCTCGTACAGTTCCGTCGGGTCCTGTAGGTTTCCATAAGAGCCCGCAGAGGTCTGAAGGGGCCCGTACTGTTCCGTAAGGATCCATAGGGTTCCGTAGAGCTTCGTAGGTTCCCTAGAGGCCTCTGGAGTACCGCAGGAGCCAGTAGTGTTCTGTAGGGGCCCGTAGGGTTCCTTCCATAGGAGCTGGCAGTGTTCCGTAGGGTCCTCTAGGGTTGAGTAAGTGCCCGCAGGAGTCTGTAGGAATCCGTGGGATTCTGTAAGGTTCTGGAGGGTTCTGCAGGGTTCCGTAGGGACCCGTAGAGTTCCGTAGTGGCTGGTAAAGTTCCGTAGGGCCCTGTGGGGTTCTGTATGGACCTGTAGGGTTCCGTAGGGGCCTGCAGGGTTCCGTAAGTGCCCGCAGGTGTCTGTAGGGTTCCGTAGGGGTCTGTAGGGTTCCGTAGGCACCTGCAGTGTTCTGTAGGAGCCCATAGGGTTTTAGTGAGGTTCCGTTGTGTTGCTAAGGGTCTTGTAGAGTGCTGTCGGGTCCTGGAGTATTCTGTAGGGTTCCAGAGGGCCTCATAGGGTTCCATCGAAATCTATAGGGTTCCCTAGGGGCCCATAGAGTCCCGTAGATTGCCGTAGGGACCTGTAGGGTTGTGTAAGTGCTCGCAGGGGTTGGTAGTAGCTTATAGGGTTCCATAAGTTTCCAGAGGGTTGTGTAGGGTTCCGTAGGGGCCTGTGGTGTTCCCTAGGGGCCTGTAGAGTCTCGTACGGTTCCGTAGGGGCCTGTGGTGTTCCCTAGGGGCCTGTAGAGTCTCGTACAGTTCCGTAGGGTCCTGTAGGTTTCCATAAGAGCCCGCAGAGGTCTGAAGGCGCCCGTACTGTGCCGTAAGGATCCATAGGGTTCCGTAGAGCTTCGTAGGTTCCCTAGAGGCCTCTGGAGTACCGCAGGAGCCAGTAGTGTTCTGTAGGGGCCCGTAGGGTTCCTTCCATAGGAGCTGGCAGTGTTCCGTAGGGTCCTCTAGGGTTGAGTAAGTGCCCGCAGGAGTCTGTAGGAATCCGTGGGATTCTGTAAGGTTCTGGAGGGTTCTACAGGGTTCCGTAGGGGCCCGTAGAGTTCCATAGTGGCTGGTAAAGTTCCCTAGGGCCCTGTACCGTTCCGTAACTGCCTGCAAGGGTCTTTAGGCTTCCGTAGGGGCTGGTAGGGTTCCATAAAGTTCCGTGGGTGCCTGCAGAGTTCTGCAAGTGTCCGCAAGGGCCTGTAGGGGCCCACAGTGTTTCTGCCAGGTTCCGTAGAGTTCCGTAGGGGCCATATTTTTCTGTAGTGGCTGGTAGTATTCTGTAGGGGTCTGTAGGGTTCCATAGGCGCCTGCAGTGTTCTGTAGGAGCCCATAGGGTTTTAGTGAGGTTCCGTTGTGTTGCTAAGGGTCTTGTAGAGTGCTGTCGGGTCCTGGAGTATTCTGTAGGGTTCCAGAGGGCCTCATAGGGTTCCATCGAAATCTATAGGGTTCCCTAGGGGCCCATAGAGTCCCGTAGATTGCCGTAGGGACCTGTAGGGTTGTGTAAGTGCCCGCAGAAGTCTGTAGGAGTCTGTGGGATTCTGTAAGGTTCTGGAGGGTTCTGCAGGGTTCCGTAGGGACCCGTAGAGTTCCGTAGTGGCTGGTAAAGTTCCGTAGGGCCCTGTGGGGTTCTGTATGGACCTGTAGGGTTCCGTAGGGGCCTGCAGGGTTCCGTAAGTGCCCGCAGGTGTCTGTAGGGTTCCGTAGGGGTCTGTAGGGTTCCGTAGGCACCTGCAGTGTTCTGTAGGAGCCCATAGGGTTTTCGTGAGGTTCCGTTGTGTTGCTAAGGGTCTTGTAGAGTGCTGTCGGGTCCTGGAGTATTCTGTAGGGTTCCAGAGGGCCTCATAGGGTTCCATCGAAATCTATAGGGTTCCCTAGGGGCCCATAGAGTCCCGTAGATTGCCGTAGGGACCTGTAGGGTTGTGTAAGTGCTCGCAGGGGTTGGTAGGAGCTTATAGGGTTCCATAAGTTTCCAGAGGGTTGTGTAGGGTTCCGTAGGGGCCTGTGGTGTTCCCTAGGGGCCTGTAGAGTCTCGTACGGTTCCGTAGGGGCCTGTGGTGTTCCCTAGGGGCCTGTAGAGTCTCGTACAGTTCCGTAGGGTCCTGTAGGTTTCCATAAGAGCCCGCAGAGGTCTGAAGGGGCCCGTACTGTGCCGTAAGGATCCATAGGGTTCCGTAGAGCTTCGTAGGTTCCCTAGAGGCCTCTGGAGTACCGCAGGAGCCAGTAGTGTTCTGTAGGGGCCCGTAGGGTTCCTTCCATAGGAGCTGGCAGTGTTCCGTAGGGTCCTCTAGGGTTGAGTAAGTGCCCGCAGGAGTCTGTAGGAATCCGTGGGATTCTGTAAGGTTCTGGAGGGTTCTGCAGGGTTCCGTAGGGACCCGTAGAGTTCCGTAGTGGCTGGTAAAGTTCCGTAGGGCCCTGTGGGGTTCTGTATGGACCTGTAGGGTTCCTTAGGGGCCTGCAGGGTTCCGTAAGTGCCCGCAGGTGTCTGTAGGGTTCCGTAGGGGTCTGTAGGGTTCCGTAGGCACCTGCAGTGTTCTGTAGGAGCCCATAGGGTTTTAGTGAGGTTCCGTTGTGTTGCTAAGGGTCTTGTAGAGTGCTGTCGGGTCCTGGAGTATTCTGTAGGGTTCCAGAGGGCCTCATAGGGTTCCATCGAAATCTATAGGGTTCCCTAGGGGCCCATAGAGTCCCGTAGATTGCCGTAGGGACCTGTAGGGTTGTGTAAGTGCTCGCAGGGGTTGGTAGTAGCTTATAGGGTTCCATAAGTTTCCAGAGGGTTGTGTAGGGTTCCGTAGGGGCCTGTGGTGTTCCCTAGGGGCCTGTAGAGTCTCGTACGGTTCCGTAGGGGCCTGTGGTGTTCCCTAGGGGCCTGTAGAGTCTCGTACAGTTCCGTAGGGTCCTGTAGGTTTCCATAAGAGCCCGCAGAGGTCTGAAGGCGCCCGTACTGTGCCGTAAGGATCCATAGGGTTCCGTAGAGCTTCGTAGGTTCCCTAGAGGCCTCTGGAGTACCGCAGGAGCCAGTAGTGTTCTGTAGGGGCCCGTAGGGTTCCTTCCATAGGAGCTGGCAGTGTTCCGTAGGGTCCTCTAGGGTTGAGTAAGTGCCCGCAGGAGTCTGTAGGAATCCGTGGGATTCTGTAAGGTTCTGGAGGGTTCTACAGGGTTCCGTAGGGGCCCGTAGAGTTCCATAGTGGCTGGTAAAGTTCCCTAGGGCCCTGTACCGTTCCGTAACTGCCTGCAAGGGTCTTTAGGCTTCCGTAGGGGCTGGTAGGGTTCCATAAAGTTCCGTGGGTGCCTGCAGAGTTCTGCAAGTGTCCGCAAGGGCCTGTAGGGGCCCACAGTGTTTCTGCCAGGTTCCGTAGAGTTCCGTAGGGGCCATATTTTTCTGTAGTGGCTGGTAGTATTCTGTAGGGGTCTGTAGGGTTCCATAGGCGCCTGCAGTGTTCTGTAGGAGCCCATAGGGTTTTAGTGAGGTTCCGTTGTGTTGCTAAGGGTCTTGTAGAGTGCTGTCGGGTCCTGGAGTATTCTGTAGGGTTCCAGAGGGCCTCATAGGGTTCCATCGAAATCTATAGGGTTCCCTAGGGGCCCATAGAGTCCCGTAGATTGCCGTAGGGACCTGTAGGGTTGTGTAAGTGCCCGCAGAAGTCTGTAGGAGTCTGTGGGATTCTGTAAGGTTCTGGAGGGTTCTGCAGGGTTCCGTAGGGACCCGTAGAGTTCCGTAGTGGCTGGTAAAGTTCCGTAGGGCCCTGTGGGGTTCTGTATGGACCTGTAGGGTTCCGTAGGGGCCTGCAGGGTTCCGTAAGTGCCCGCAGGTGTCTGTAGGGTTCCGTAGGGGTCTGTAGGGTTCCGTAGGCACCTGCAGTGTTCTGTAGGAGCCCATAGGGTTTTAGTGAGGTTCCGTTGTGTTGCTAAGGGTCTTGTAGAGTGCTGTCGGGTCCTGGAGTATTCTGTAGGGTTCCAGAGGGCCTCATAAGGTTCCATCGAAATCTATAGGGTTCCCTAGGGGCCCATAGAGTCCCGTAGATTGCCGTAGGGACCTGTAGGGTTGTGTAAGTGCTCGCAGGGGTTGGTAGGAGCTTATAGGGTTCCATAAGTTTCCAGAGGGTTGTGTAGGGTTCCGTAGGGGCCTGTGGTGTTCCCTAGGGGCCTGTAGAGTCTCGTACGGTTCCGTAGGGGCCTGTGGTGTTCCCTAGGGGCCTGT
Source organism: Numenius arquata (assembly GCF_964106895.1). Taxonomy (NCBI): domain Eukaryota; kingdom Metazoa; phylum Chordata; class Aves; order Charadriiformes; family Scolopacidae; genus Numenius; species Numenius arquata. The sequence goes on from NW_027414436.1 coordinate 26,010, forward strand.
AGAGTCTCGTACAGTTCCGTCGGGTCCTGTAGGTTTCCATAAGAGCCCGCAGAGGTCTGAAGGGGCCCGTACTGTTCCGTAAGGATCCATAGGGTTCCGTAGAGCTTCGTAGGTTCCCTAGAGGCCTCTGGAGTACCGCAGGAGCCAGTAGTGTTCTGTAGGGGCCCGTAGGGTTCCTTCCATAGGAGCTGGCAGTGTTCCGTAGGGTCCTCTAGGGTTGAGTAAGTGCCCGCAGGAGTCTGTAGGAATCCGTGGGATTCTGTAAGGTTCTGGAGGGTTCTGCAGGGTTCCGTAGGGACCCGTAGAGTTCCGTAGTGGCTGGTAAAGTTCCGTAGGGCCCTGTGGGGTTCTGTATGGACCTGTAGGGTTCCGTAGGGGCCTGCAGGGTTCCGTAAGTGCCCGCAGGTGTCTGTAGGGTTCCGTAGGGGTCTGTAGGGTTCCGTAGGCACCTGCAGTGTTCTGTAGGAGCCCATAGGGTTTTAGTGAGGTTCCGTTGTGTTTCTAAGGGTCTTGTAGTTTGCTGTCGGGTCCTGGAGTATTCTGTAGGGTTCCAGAGGGCCTCATAGGGTTCCATCGAAATCTATAGGGTTCCCTAGGGGCCCATAGAGTCCCGTAGATTGCCGTAGGGACCTGTAGGGTTGTGTAAGTGCTCGCAGGGGTTGGTAGGAGCTTATAGGGTTCCATAAGTTTCCAGAGGGTTGTGTAGGGTTCCGTAGGGGCCTGTGGTGTTCCCTAGGGGCCTGTAGAGTCTCGTACGGTTCCGTAGGGGCCTGTGGTGTTCCCTAGGGGCCTGTAGAGTCTCGTACAGTTCCGTCGGGTCCTGTAGGTTTCCATAAGAGCCCGCAGAGGTCTGAAGGGGCCCGTAGTGTTCCGTAAGGATCCATAGGGTTCCGTAGAGCTTCGTGGGTTCCGTAGAGCTTCGTAGTTTCCGTAGAGCTTCGTAGGTTCCCTAGAGGCCTCTGGAGTACCGCAGGAGCCAGTAGTGTTCTGTAGGGGCCCGTAGGGTTCCTTCCATAGGAGCTGGCAGTGTTCCGTAGGGTCCTCTAGGGTTGAGTAAGTGCCCGCAGGAGTCTGTAGGAATCCGTGGGATTCTGTAAGGTTCTGGAGGGTTCTACAGGGTTCCGTAGGGGCCCGTAGAGTTCCATAGTGGCTGGTAAAGTTCCCTAGGGCCCTGTACCGTTCCGTAACTGCCTGCAAGGGTCTTTAGGCTTCCGTAGGGGCTGGTAGGGTTCCATAAAGTTCCGTGGGTGCCTGCAGAGTTCTGCAAGTGCCCGCAAGGGCCTGTAGGGGCCCACAGTGTTTCTGCCAGGTTCCGTAGAGTTCCGTAGGGGCCATATTTTTCTGTAGTGGCTGGTAGTATTCTGTAGGGGTCTGTAGGGTTCCATAGGCGCCTGCAGTGTTCTGTAGGAGCCCATAGGGTTTTAGTGAGGTTCCGTTGTGTTGCTAAGGGTCTTGTAGAGTGCTGTCGGGTCCTGGAGTATTCTGTAGGGTTCCAGAGGGGCTCGTAGGGTTCCGTCGAAATCTATAGGGTTCCCTAGGGGCCCATAGAGTCCCGTAGATTTCCGTAGGGACCTGTAGGGTTGTGTAAGTGCCCGCAGAAGTCTGTAGGAGTCTGTGGGATTCTGTAAGGTTCTGGAGGGTTCTGCAGGGTTCCGTAGGGACCCGTAGAGTTCCGTAGTGGCTGGTAAAGTTCCGTAGGGTCCTGTGGGGTTCTGTATGGACCTGTAGGGTTCCGTAGGGGCCTGCAGGGTTCCGTAAGTGCCCGCAGGTGTCTGTAGGGTTCCGTAGGGGTCTGTAGGGTTCCGTAGGCACCTGCAGTGTTCTGTAGGAGCCCATAGGGTTTTAGTGAGGTTCCGTTGTGTTGCTAAGGGTCTTGTAGAGTGCTGTCGGGTCCTGGAGTATTCTGTAGGGTTCCAGAGGGCCTCATAGGGTTCCATCGAAATCTATAGGGTTCCCTAGGGGCCCGTAGAGTCCCGTAGATTGCCGTAGGGACCTGTAGGGTTGTGTAAGTGCTCGCAGGGGTTGGTAGGAGCTTATAGGGTTCCATAAGTTTCCAGAGGGTTGTGTAGGGTTCCGTAGGGGCCTGTGGTGTTCCCTAGGGGCCTGTAGAGTCTCGTACGGTTCCGTAGGGGCCTGTGGTGTTCCCTAGGGGCCTGTAGAGTCTCGTACAGTTCCGTCGGGTCCTGTAGGTTTCCATAAGAGCCCGCAGAGGTCTGAAGGGGCCCGTACTGTTCCGTAAGGATCCATAGGGTTCCGTAGAGCTTCGTAGGTTCCCTAGAGGCCTCTGGAGTACCGCAGGAGCCAGTAGTGTTCTGTAGGGGCCCGTAGGGTTCCTTCCATAGGAGCTGGCAGTGTTCCGTAGGGTCCTCTAGGGTTGAGTAAGTGCCCGCAGGAGTCTGTAGGAATCCGTGGGATTCTGTAAGGTTCTGGAGGGTTCTACAGGGTTCCGTAGGGGCTCCGTAGAGTTCCATAGTGGCTGGTAAAGTTCCCTAGGGCCCTGTACCGTTCCGTAACTGCCTGCAAGAGTCTTTAGGCTTCCGTAGGGGCTGGTAGGGTTCCATAAAGTTCCGTGGGTGCCTGCAGAGTTCTGCAAGTGCCCGCAAGGGCCTGTAGGGGCCCACAGTGTTTCTGCCAGGTTCCGTAGAGTTCCGTAGGGGCCGTATTTTTCTGTAGTGGCTGGTAGTATTCTGTAGGGGTCTGTAGGGTTCCATAGGCGCCTGCAGTGTTCTGTAGGAGCCCATAGGGTTTTCGTGAGGTTCCGTTGTGTTGCTAAGGGTCTTGTAGAGTGCTGTCGGGTCCTGGAGTATTCTGTAGGGTTCCAGAGGGGCTCGTAGGGTTCCGTCGAAATCTGTAGGGTTCCCTAGGGGCCCATAGAGTCCCGTAGATTTCCGTAGGGACCTGTAGGGTTGTGTAAGTGCCCGCAGAAGTCTGTAGGAGTCTGTGGGCTTGTGTAAGGTTCCGGAGGGTTCTGCAGGGTTCCGTAGGGGCCCGTAGAGTTCCGTAGTGGCTGGTAAAGTTCCGTAGGGCCCTGTGGGGTTCTGTATGGACCTGTAGGGTTCCGTAGGGGCCTGCAGGGTTCCGTAAGTGCCCGCAGGTGTCTGTAGGGTTCCGTAGGGGTCTGTAGGGTTCCGTAGGCACCTGCAGTGTTCTGTAGGAGCCCATAGGGTTTTAGTGAGGTTCCGTTGTGTTGCTAAGGGTCTTGTAGAGTGCTGTCGGGTCCTGGAGTATTCTGTAGGGTTCCAGAGGGCCTCATAGGGTTCCATCGAAATCTATAGGGTTCCCTAGGGGCCCATAGAGTCCCGTAGATTGCCGTAGGGACCTGTAGGGTTGTGTAAGTGCTCGCAGGGGTTGGTAGGAGCTTATAGGGTTCCATAAGTTTCCAGAGGGTTGTGTAGGGTTCCGTAGGGGCCTGTGGTATTCCCTAGGGGCCTATAGAGTCTCGTACGGTTTTGTAGGGGCCTGTGGTGTTCCCTAGGGGCCTGTAGAGTCTCGTACAGTTCCGTAGGGTCCTGTAGGTTTCCATAAGCGCCCGCAGAGGTCTGAAGGGGCCCGTACTGTGCCGTAAGGATCCATAGGGTTCCGTAGAGCTTCGTAGGTTCCCTAGAGGCCTCTGGAGTACCGCAGGAGCCAGTAGTGTTCTGTAGGGGCCCGTAGGGTTCCTTCCATAGGAGCTGGCAGTGTTCCGTAGGGTCCTCTAGGGTTGAGTAAGTGCCCGCAGGAGTCTGTAGGAATCCGTGGGATTCTGTAAGGTTCTGGAGGGTTCTGCAGGGTTCCGTAGGGGCCCATAGAGTTCCATGGTGGCTGGTAAAGTTCCCTAGGGCCCTGTACCGTTCCGTAACTGCCTGCAAGGGTCTTTAGGCTTCCGTAGGGGCTGGTAGGGTTCCATAAAGTTCCGTGGGTGCCTGCAGAGTTCTGCAAGTGCCCGCAAGGGGCTGTAGGGGCCCACAGTGTTTCTGCCAGGTTCCATAGAGTTCCGTAGGGGCCATATTTTTCTGTAGTGGCTGGTAGTATTCTGTAGGGGTCTGTAGGTTTCCGTAGGCACCTACAGTGTTCTGTAGGAGCCCATAGGGTTTTAGTGAGGTTCCGTTGTGTTGCTAAGGGTCTTGTAGAGTGCTGTCGGGTCCTGGAGTATTCTGTAGGGTTCCAGAGGGCCTCATAGGGTTCCATCGAAATCTATAGGGTTCCCTAGGGGCCCATAGAGTCCCGTAGATTGCCGTAGGGACCTGTAGGGTTGTGTAAGTGCTCGCAGGGGTTGGTAGGAGCTTGTAGTGTTCCATAAGTTTCCAGAGGGTTGTGTAGGGTTCCGTAGGGGCCTGTGGTGTTCCCTAGGGGCCTGTAGAGTCTTGTACGGTTCCGTAGGGGCCTGTGGTGTTCCCTAGGGGCCTGTAGAGTCTCATACAGTTCCGTAGGGTCCTGTAGGTTTCCATAAGCGCCCGCAGAGGTCTGAAGGGGCCCGTACTGTGCCGTAGGGATCCATAGGGTTCCGTAGAGCTTCGTAGGTTCCCTAGAGGCCTCTGGAGTACCGCAGGAGCCAGTAGTGTTCTGTAGGGGCCCGTAGGGTTCCTTCCATAGGAGCTGGCAGTGTTCCGTAGGGTCCTCTAGGGTTGTAAGTGCCCGCAGGAGTCTGTAGGAATCCGTGGGATTCTGTAAGGTTCTGGAGGGTTCTGCAGGGTTCCGTAGGGGCCCGTAGAGTTCCATAGTGGCTGGTAAAGTTCCCTAGGGCCCTGTACCGTTCCGTAACTGCCTGCAAGGGTCTTTAGGCTTCCGTAGGGGCTGGTAGGGTTCCATAAAGTTCCGTGGGTGCCTGCAGAGTTCTGCAAGTGCCCGCAAGGGCCTGTAGGGGCCCACAGTGTTTCTGCCAGGTTCCGTAGAGTTCCGTAGGGGCCATATTTTTCTGTAGTGGCTGGTAGTATTCTGTAGGGGTCTGTAGGGTTCCATAGGCGCCTGCAGTGTTCTGTAGGAGCCCATAGGGTTTTAGTGAGGTTCCGTTGTGTTGCTAAGGGTCTTGTAGAGTGCTGTCGAATCCTGGAGTATTCTGTAGGGTTCCAGAGGGCCTCGTAGGGTTCCATCGAAATCTATAGGGTTCCCTAGGGGCCTGTAGAGTCCCATAGATTTCCGTAGGGGCCTGTAGGGTTGTGTAAGTGCCCGCAGGGGTTGGTAGGAGCTTGTAGGGTTCCATATGTTTCCAGAGGGTTGTGTAGGGTTCCGTAGGGGCCTGTGGTATTCCCTAGGGGCCTATAGAGTCTCGTACGGTTCCGTAGGGGCCTGTGGTGTTCCCTAGGGGCCTGTAGAGTCTCGTACAGTTCCGTAGGGTCCTGTAGGTTTCCATAAGTGCCCGCAGAGGTCTGAAGGGGCCCGTACTGTGCCGTAGGGATCCATAGGGTTCCGTAGAGCTTCGTAGGTTCCCTAGAGGCCTCTGGAGTACCGCAGGAGCCAGTAGTGTTCTGTAGGGGCCCGTAGGGTTCCTTCCATAGGAGCTGGCAGTGTTCCGTAGGGTCCTCTAGGGTTGAGTAAGTGCCCGCAGGAGTCTGTAGGAATCCGTGGGATTCTGTAAGGTTCTGGAGGGTTCTGCAGGGTTCCGTAGGGGCCCGTAGAGTTCCATAGTGGCTGGTAAAGTTCCCTAGGGCCCTGTACCGTTCCGTAACTGCCTGCAAGGGTCTTTAGGCTTCCGTAGGGGCTGGTAGGGTTCCATAAAGTTCCGTGGGTGCCTGCAGAGTTCTGCAAGTGCCCGCAAGGGCCTGTAGGGGCCCACAGTGTTTCTGCCAGGTTCCGTAGAGTTCCGTAGGGGCCATATTTTTCTGTAGTGGCTGGTAGTATTCTGTAGGGGTCTGTAGGGTTCCATAGGCGCCTGCAGTGTTCTGTAGGAGCCCATAGGGTTTTAGTGAGGTTCCGTTGTGTTGCTAAGGGTCTTGTAGAGTGCTGTCGGGTCCTGGAGTATTCTGTAGGGTTCCAGAGGGGCTCGTAGGGTTCCATCGAAATCTATAGGGTTCCCTAGGGGCCCATAGAGTCCCGTAGATTTCCGTAGGGACCTGTAGGGTTGTGTAAGTGCCCGCAGGGGTTGGTAGGAGCTTGTAGGGTGCCATATGTTTCCAGAGGGTTGTGTAGGGTTCCGTAGGGGCCTGTGGTGTTCCCTAGGGGCCTGTAGAGTCTCATACAGTTCCGTAGGGTCCTGTAGGTTTCCATAAGTGCCCGCAGAGGTCTGAAGGGGCCCGTACTGTGCCGTAAGGATCCATAGGGTTCCGTAGAGCTTCGTAGGTTCCCTAGAGGCCTCTGGAGTACCGCAGGAGCCAGTAGTGTTCTGTAGGGGCCCGTAGGGTTCCTTCCATAGGAGCTGGCAGTGTTCCGTAGGGTCCTCTAGGGTTGAGTAAGTGCCCGCAGGAGTCTGTAGGAATCCGTGGGATTCTGTAAGGTTCTGGAGGGTTCTGCAGGGTTCCGTAGGGGCCCGTAGAGTTCCATAGTGGCTGGTAAAGTTCCCTAGGGCCCTGTACCGTTCCGTAACTGCCTGCAAGGGTCTTTAGGCTTCCGTAGGGGCTGGGAGGGTTCCATAAAGTTCCGTGGGTGCCTGCAGAGTTCTGCAAGTGCCCGCAAGGGCCTGTAGGGGCCCACAGTGTTTCTGCCAGGTTCCGGAGAGTTCCGTAGGGGCCATATTTTTCTGTAGTGGCTGGTAGTATTCTGTAGGGGTCTGTAGGGTTCCGCAGGCGCCTGCAGTGTTCTGTAGGAGCCCATAGGGTTTTAGTGAGGTTCCGTTGTGTTGCTAAGGGTCTTGTAGAGCGCTGTCGGGTCCTGGAGTATTCTGTAGGGTTCCAGAGGGCCTCATAGGGTTCCGTCGAAATCTGTAGGGTTCCCTAGGGGCCCATAGAGTCCCGTAGATTGCCGTAGGGACCTGTAGGGTTGTGTAAGTGCTCGCAGGGGTTGGTAGGAGCTTGTAGGGTTCCATAAGTTTCCAGAGGGTTGTGTAGGGTTCCGTAGGGGCCTGTGGTGTTCCCTAGGGGCCTGTAGAGTCTCGTACGGTTCCGTAGGGGCCTGCGGTGTTCCCTAGGGGCCTGTAGAGTCTCGTACAGTTCCGTAGGGTCCTGTAGGTTTCCATAAGCGCCCGCAGAGGTCTGAAGGGGCCCGTACTGTGCCGTAAGGATCCATAGGGTTCCGTAGAGCTTCGTAGGTTCCCTAGAGGCCTCTGGAGTACCGCAGGAGCCAGTAGTGTTCTTCAGGGGCCCGTAGGGTTCCTTCCATAGGAGCTGGCAGTGTTCCGTAGGGTCCTCTAGGGTTGTAAGTGCCCGCAGGAGTCTGTAGGAATCCGTGGGATTCTGTAAGGTTCTGGAGGGTTCTGCAGGGTTCCGTAGGGACCCGTAGAGTTCCGTAGTGGCTGGTAAAGTTCCGTAGGGCCCTGTGGGGTTCTGTATGGACCTGTAGGGTTCCGTATGGGCCTGCAGGGTTCCGTAAGTGCCCGCAGGTGTCTGTAGGGTTCCGTAGGGGTCTGTAGGGTTCCGTAGGCACCTGCAGTGTTCTGTAGGAGCCCATAGGGTTTTAGTGAGGTTCCGTTGTGTTGCTAAGGGTCTTGTAGAGTGCTGTCAGGTCCTGGAGTATTCTGTAGGGTTCCAGAGGGCCTCATATGGTTCCATCGAAATCTATAGGGTTCCCTAGGGGCCCATAGAGTCCCGTAGATTGCTGTAGGGACCTGTAGGGTTGTGTAAGTGCTCGCAGGGGTTGGTAGGAGCTTGTAGGGTTCCATATGTTTCCAGAGGGTTGTGTAGGGTTCCGTAGGGGCCTGTGGTGTTCCCAAGGGCCTGTAGAGTCTCGTACAGTTCCGTAGGGGCCTGTGGTGTTCCCTAGGGGCCTGTAGAGTCTCGTACAGTTCCGTAGGGTCCTGTAGGTTTCCATAAGAGCCCGCAGAGGTCTGAAGGGGCCCGTACTGTTCCGTAAGGATCCATAGGGCTCCGTAGAGCTTCGTAGGTTCCCTAGAGGCCTCTGGAGTACCGCAGGAGCCAGTAGTGTTCTGTAGGGGCCCGTAGGGTTCCTTCCATAGGAGCTGGCAGTGTTCCGTAGGGTCCTCTAGGGTTGAGTAAGTGCCCGCAGGAGTCTGTAGGAATCCGTGGGATTCTGTAAGGTTCTGGAGGGTTCTGCAGGGTTCCGTAGGGGCCCGTAGAGTTCCATAGTGGCTGGTAAAGTTCCCTAGGGCCCTGTACCGTTCCGTAACTGCCTGCAAGGGTCTTTAGGCTTCCGTAGGGGCTGGTAGGGTTCCATAAAGTTCCGTGGGTTCCTGCAGAGTTCTGCAAGTGCCCGCAAGGGCCTGTAGGGGCCCACAGTGTTTCGGTCAGGTTCCGTAGAGTTCCGTAGGGGCCATATTTTTCTGTAGTGGCTGGTAGTATTCTGTAGGGGTCTGTAGGTTTCCGTAGGCACCTACAGTGTTCTGTAGGAGCCTATAGGATTTTAGTGAGGTTCCGTTGTGTTGCTAAGGGTCTTGTAGAGTGCTGTCGGGTCCTGGAGTATTCTGTAGGGTTCCAGAGGGGCTCGTAGGGTTCCGTCGAAATCTGTAGGCTTCCCTAGGGGCCCATAGAGTCCCGTAGATTGCCGTAGGGACCTGTAGGGTTGTGTAAGTGCTCACAGGGATTGGTAGGAGCTTATAGGGTTCCATAAGTTTCCAGAGGGTTGTGTAGGGTTCCGTAGGGGCCTGTGGTGTTCCCTAGGGGCCTGTAGAGTCTCGTACGGTTCCGTAGGGGCCTGTGGTGTTCCCTAGGGGCCTGTAGAGTCTCGTACAGTTCCGTAGGGTCCTGTAGGTTTCCATAAGCGCCCGCAGAGGTCTGAAGGGGCCCGTACTGTTCCGTAAGGATCCATAGGGTTCCGTAGAGCTTCGTAGGTTCCCTAGAGGCCTCTGGAGTACCGCAGGAGCCAGTAGTGTTCTGTAGGGGCCCGTAGGGTTCCTTCCATAGGAGCTGGCAGTGTTCCGTAGGGTCCTCTAGGGTTGTAAGTGCCCGCAGGAGTCTGTAGGAATCCGTGGGATTCTGTAAGGTTCTGGAGGGTTCTGCAGGGTTCTGTAGGGGCCCGTAGAGTTCTGTAGTGGCTGGTAAAGTTCCCTAGGGCCCTGTACCGTTCCGTAACTGCCTGCAAGTGTCTTTAGGCTTCCGTAGGGGCTGGTAGGGTTCCATAAAGTTCCGTGGGTTCCTGCAGAGTTCTGCAAGTGCCCGCAAGGGCCTGTAGGGGCCCACAGTGTTTCTGCCAGGTTCCGTAGAGTTCCGTAGGGGCCATATTTTTCTGTAGTGGCTGGTAGTATTCTGTAGGGGTCTGTACGTTTCCGTAGGCGCCTACAGTGTTCTGTAGGAGCCCATAGGGTTTTCGTGAGGTTCCGTTGTGTTGCTAAGGGTCTTGTAGAGTGCTGTCGGGTCCTGGAGTATTCTGTAGGGTTCCAGAGGGGCTCGTAGGTTTCCATCGAAATCTATAGGGTTCCCTAGGGGCCCATAGAGTCCCGTAGATTTCCGTAGGGACCTGTAGGGTTGTGTAAGTGCCCGCAGAAGTCTGTAGGAGTCTGTGGGATTCTGTAAGGTTCTGGAGGGTTCTGCAGGGTTCCGTAGGGACCCGTAGAGTTCCGTAGTGGCTGGTAAAGTTCCGTAGGGCCCTGTGGGGTTCTGTATGGACCTGTAGGGTTCCGTAGGGGCCTGCAGGTTTCCGTAAGTGCCCGCAGGTGTCTGTAGGGTTCCGTAGGGGTCTGTAGGGTTCCGTAGGCACCTGCAGTGTTCTGTAGGAGCCCATAGGGTTTTAGTGAGGTTCCGTTGTGTTGCTAAGGGTCTTGTAGAGTGCTGTCGGGTCCTGGAGTATTCTGTAGGGTTCCAGAGGGCCTCATAGGGTTCCATCGAAATCTATAGGGTTCCCTAGGGGCCCATAGAGTCCCGTAGATTTCCGTAGGGACCTGTAGGGTTGTGTAAGTGCTCGCAGGGGTTGGTAGGAGCTTGTAGGGTTCCATAAGTTTCCAGAGGGTTGTGTAGGGTTCCGTAGGGGCCTGTGGTGTTCCCTAGGGGCCTGTAGAGTCTCGTACGGTTCCGTAGGGGCCTGTGGTGTTCCCTAGGGGCCTGTAGAGTCTCGTACAGTTCCGTAGGGTCCTGTAGGTTTCCATAAGAGCCCGCAGAGGTCTGAAGGGGCCCGTACTGTGCCGTAAGGATCCATAGGGTTCCGTAGAGCTTCGTAGGTTCCCTAGAGGCCTCTGGAGTACCGCAGGAGCCAGTAGTGTTCTGTAGGGGCCCGTAGGGTTCCTTCCATAGGAGCTGGCAGTGTTCCGTAGGGTCCTCTAGGGTTGAGTAAGTGCCCGCAGGAGTCCGTAGGAATCCGTGGGATTCTGTAAGGTTCTGGAGGGTTCTGCAGGGTTCCGTAGGGGCCCGTAGAGTTCCATAGTGGCTGGTAAAGTTCCCTAGGGCCCTGTACCGTTCCGTAACTGCCTGCAAGGGTCTTTAGGCTTCCGTAGGGGCTGGTAGGGTTCCATAAAGTTCCGTGGGTTCCTGCAGAGTTCTGCAAGTGCCCGCAAGGGCCTGTAGGGGCCCACAGTGTTTCTGTCAGGTTCTGTAGAGTTCCGTAGGGGCCATATTTTTCTGTAGTGGCTGGTAGTATTCTGTAGGGGTCTGTAGGTTTCCGTAGGCGCCTACAGTGTTCTGTAGGAGCCCATAGGGTTTTAGTGAGGTTCCGTTGTGTTGCTAAGGGTCTTGTAGAGTGCTGTCGGGTCCTGGAGTATTCTGTAGGGTTCCAGAGGGGCTCGTAGGGTTCCGTCGAAATCTATAGGGTTCCCTAGGGGCCCATAGAGTCCCGTAGATTTCCGTAGGGACCTGTAGGGTTGTGTAAGTGCCCGCAGAAGTCTGTAGGAGTCTGTGGGATTCTGTAAGGTTCCGGAGGGTTCTGCAGGGTTCCGTAGGGGTCCGTAGAGTTCCGTAGTGGCTGGTAAAGTTCCGTAGGGCCCTGTGGGGTTCTGTATGGACCTGTAGGGTTCCGTAGGGGCCTGCACGTTTCCGTAAGTGCCCGCAGGTGTCTGTAGGGTTCCGTAGGGGTCTGTAGGGTTCCGTAGGCACCTGCAGTGTTCTGTAGGAGCCCATAGGGTTTTAGTGAGGTTCCGTTGTGTTGCTAAGGGTCTTGTAGAGTGCTGTCGGGTCCTGGAGTATTCTGTAGGGTTCCAGAGGGCCTCATAGGGTTCCATCGAAATCTATAGGGTTCCCTAGGGGCCCATAGAGTCCCGTAGATTGCCGTAGGGACCTGTAGGGTTGTGTAAGTGCTCGCAGGGGTTGGTAGGAGCTTGTAGGGTTCCATAAGTTTCCAGAGGGTTGTGTAGGGTTCCGTAGGGGCCTGTGGTGTTCCCTAGGGGCCTGTAGAGTCTCGTACGGTTCCGTAGGGGCCTGTGGTGTTCCCTAGGGGCCTGTAGAGTCTCGTACAGTTCCGTAGGGTCCTGTAGGTTTCCATAAGAGCCCGCAGAGGTCTGAAGGGGCCCGTACTGTTCCGTAAGGATCCATAGGGTTCCGTAGAGCTTCGTAGGTTCCCTAGAGGCCTCTGGAGTACCGCAGGAGCCAGTAGTGTTCTGTAGGGGCCCGTAGGGTTCCTTCCATAGGAGCTGGCAGTGTTCCGTAGGGTCCTCTAGGGTTGAGTAAGTGCCCGCAGGAGTCTGTAGGAATCCGTGGGATTCTGTAAGGTTCTGGAGGGTTCTACAGGGTTCCGTAGGGGCCCGTAGAGTTCCATAGTGGCTGGTAAAGTTCCCTAGGGCCCTGTACCGTTCCGTAACTGCCTGCAAGGGTCTTTAGGCTTCCGTAGGGGCTGGTAGGGTTCCATAAAGTTCCGTGGGTTCCTGCAGAGTTCTGCAAGTGCCCGCAAGGGCCTGTAGGGGCCCACAGTGTATCTGTCAGGTTCTGTAGAGTTCCGTAGGGGCCATATTTTTCTGTAGTGGCTGGTAGTATTCTGTAGGGGTCTGTAGGTTTCCGTAGGCGCCTACAGTGTTCTGTAGGAGCCCATAGGGTTTTAGTGAGGTTCCGTTGTGTTGCTAAGGGTCTTGTAGAGTGCTGTCGGGTCCTGGAGTATTCTGTAGGGTTCCAGAGGGGCTCGTAGGGTTCCGTCGAAATCTATAGGGTTCCCTAGGGGCCCATAGAGTCCCGTAGATTTCCGTAGGGACCTGTAGGGTTGTGTAAGTGCCCGCAGAAGTCTGTAGGAGTCTGTGGGATTCTGTAAGGTTCCAGAGGGTTCTGCAGGGTTCCGTAGGGGTCCGTAGAGTTCCGTAGTGGCTGGTAAAGTTCCGTAGGGCCCTGTGGGGTTCTGTATGGACCTGTAGGGTTCCGTAGGGGCCTGCACGTTTCCGTAAGTGCCCGCAGGTGTCTGTAGGGTTCCGTAGGGGTCTGTAGGGTTCCGTAGGCACCTGCAGTGTTCTGTAGGAGCCCATAGGGTTTTAGTGAGGTTCCGTTGTGTTGCTAAGGGTCTTGTAGAGTGCTGTCGGGTCCTGGAGTATTCTGTAGGGTTCCAGAGGGCCTCATAGGGTTCCATCGAAATCTATAGGGTTCCCTAGGGGCCCATAGAGTCCCGTAGATTGCCGTAGGGACCTGTAGGGTTGTGTAAGTGCCCGCAGGGGTTGGTAGGAGCTTATAGGGTGCCATATGTTTCCAGAGGGTTGTGTAGGGTTCCGTAGGGGCCTGTGGTATTCCCTAGGGGCCTATAGAGTCTCGTACGGTTCCGTAGGGGCCTGTGGTGTTCCCTAGGGGCCTGTAGAGTCTCGTACAGTTCCGTAGGGTCCTGTAGGTTTCCATAAGTGCCCGCAGAGGTCTGAAGGGGCCCGTACTGTGCCGTAGGGATCCATAGGGTTCCGTAGAGCTTCGTAGGTTCCGTAGAGGCCTCTGGAGTACCGCAGGAGCCAGTAGTGTTCTGTAGGGGCCCGTAGGGTTCCTTCCATAGGAGCTGGCAGTGTTCCGTAGGGTCCTCTAGGGTTGAGTAAGTGCCCGCAGGAGTCTGTAGGAATCCGTGGGATTCTGTAAGGTTCTGGAGGGTTCTGCAGGGTTCCGTAGGGGCCCGTAGAGTTCCATAGTGGCTGGTAAAGTTCCCTAGGGCCCTGTACCGTTCCGTAACTGCCTGCAAGGGTCTTTAGGCTTCCGTAGGGGCTGGTAGGGTTCCATAAAGTTCGGTGGGTTCCTGCAGAGTTCTGCAAGTGCCCGCAAGGGCCTGTAGGGGCCCACAGTGTTTCTGCCAGGTTCCGTAGAGTTCCGTAGGGGCCATATTTTTCTGTAGTGGCTGGTAGTATTCTGTAGGGGTCTGTAGGGTTCCATAGGCGCCTGCAGTGTTCTGTAGGAGCCCATAGGGTTTTAGTGAGGTTCCGTTGTGTTGCTAAGGGTCTTGTAGTGTGCTGTCGGGTCCTGGAGTATTCTGTAGGGTTCCAGAGGGGCTCGTAGGGTTCCATCGAAATCTATAGGGTTCCCTAGGGGCCCATAGAGTCCCGTAGATTTCCGTAGGGACCTGTAGGGTTGTGTAAGTGCCCGCAGAAGTCTGTAGGAGTCTGTGGGATTCTGTAAGGTTCCGGAGGGTTCTGCAGGGTTCCGTAGGGGTCCGTAGAGTTCCGTAGTGGCTGGTAAAGTTCCGTAGGGCCCTGTGGGGTTCTGTATGGACCTGTAGGGTTCCGTAGGGGCCTGCACGTTTCCGTAAGTGCCCGCAGGTGTCTGTAGGGTTCCGTAGGGGTCTGTAGGGTTCCGTAGGCACCTGCAGTGTTCTGTAGGAGCCCATAGGGTTTTAGTGAGGTTCCGTTGTGTTGCTAAGGGTCTTGTAGAGTGCTGTCGGGTCCTGGAGTATTCTGTAGGGTTCCAGAGGGCCTCATAGGGTTCCATCGAAATCTATAGGGTTCCCTAGGGGCCCATAGAGTCCCGTAGATTGCCGTAGGGACCTGTAGGGTTGTGTAAGTGCCCACAGGGATTGGTAGGATCTTGTAGGGTTCCATATGTTTCCAGAGGGTTGTGTAGGGTTCCGTAGGGGCCTGTGGTGTTCCCTAGGGGCCTGTAGAGTCTCGTACGGTTCCGTAGGGGCCTGTGGTGTTCCCTAGGGGCCTGTAGAGTCTCGTACAGTTCCGTAGGGTCCTGTAGGTTTCCATAAGAGCCCGCAGAGGTCTGAAGGGGCCCGTACTGTTCCGTAAGGATCCATAGGGCTCCGTAGAGCTTCGTAGGTTCCCTAGAGGCCTCTGGAGTACCGCAGGAGCCAGTAGTGTTCTGTAGGGGCCCGTAGGGTTCCTTCCATAGGAGCTGGCAGTGTTCCGTAGGGTCCTCTAGGGTTGAGTAAGTGCCCGCAGGAGTCTGTAGGAATCCGTGGGATTCTGTAAGGTTCTGGAGGGTTCTGCAGGGTTCCGTAGGGGCCCGTAGAGTTCCGTAGTGGCTGGTAAAGTTCCCTAGGGCCCTGTACCGTTCCGTAACTGCCTGCAAGGGTCTTTAGGCTTCCGTAGGGGCTGGTAGGGTTCCATAAAGTTCCGTGGGTTCCTGCAGAGTTCTGCAAGTGCCCGCAAGGGCCTGTAGGGGCCCACAGTGTTTCTGCCAGGTTCCGTAGAGTTCCGTAGGGGCCATATTTTTCTGTAGTGGCTGGTAGTATTCTGTAGGGGTCTGTAGGGTTCCATAGGCGCCTGCAGTGTTCTGTAGGAGCCCATAGGGTTTTAGTGAGGTTCCGTTGTGTTGCTAAGGGTCTTGTAGAGTGCTGTCGAATCCTGGAGTATTCTGTAGGGTTCCAGAGGGCCTCGTAGGGTTCCATCGAAATCTATAGGGTTCCCTAGGGGCCCGTGGAGTCCCATAGATTTCCGTAGGGGCCTGTAGGGTTGTGTAAGTGCCCGCAGGGTTTGGTAGGAGCTTGTAGGGTGCCATATGTTTCCAGAGGGTTGTGTAGGGTTCCGTAGGGGCCTGTGGTATTCCCTAGGGGCCTATAGAGTCTCGTACGGTTCCGTAGGGGCCTGTGGTGTTCCCTAGGGGCCTGTAGAGTCTCGTACAGTTCCGTAGGGTCCTGTAGGTTTCCATAAGTGCCCGCAGAGGTCTGAAGGGGCCCGTACTGTGCCGTAGGGATCCATAGGGTTCCGTAGAGCTTCGTAGGTTCCCTAGAGGCCTCTGGAGTACCGCAGGAGCCAGTAGTGTTCTGTAGGGGCCCGTAGGGTTCCTTCCATAGGAGCTGGCAGTGTTCCGTAGGGTCCTCTCTGGTTGAGTAAGTGCCCGCAGGAGTCTGTAGGAATCCGTGGGATTCTGTAAGGTTCTGGAGGGTTCTGCAGGGTTCCGTAGGGGCCCGTAGAGTTCCATAGCTGCTGGTAAAGTTCCCTAGGGCCCTGTACCGTTCCGTAACTGCCTGCAAGGGTCTTTAGGCTTCCGTAGGGGCTGGTAGGGTTCCATAAAGTTCCGTGGGTGCCTGCAGAGTTCTGCAAGTGCCCGCAAGGGCCTGTAGGGGCCCACAGTGTTTCTGCCAGGTTCCGTAGAGTTCCGTAGGGGCCATATTTTTCTGTAGTGGCTGGTAGTATTCTGTAGGGGTCTGTAGGGTTCCATAGGCGCCTGCAGTGTTCTGTAGGAGCCCATAGGGTTTTAGTGAGGTTCCGTTGTGTTGCTAAGGGTCTTGTAGAGTGCTGTCGGGTCCTGGAGTATTCTGTAGGGTTCCAGAGGGGCTCGTAGGGTTCCATCGAAATCTATAGGGTTCCCTAGGGGCCCATAGAGTCCCGTAGATTTCCGTAGGGACCTGTAGGGTTGTGTAAGTGCCCGCAGGGGTTGGTAGGAGCTTGTAGGGTGCCATATGTTTCCAGAGGGTTGTGTAGGGTTCCGTAGGGGCCTGTGGTGTTCCCTAGGGGCCTGTAGAGTCTCATACAGTTCCGTAGGGTCCTGTAGGTTTCCATAAGCGCCCGCAGAGGTCTGAAGGGGCCCGTACTGTGCCGTAGGGATCCATAGGGTTCCGTAGAGCTTCGTAGGTTCCCTAGAGGCCTCTGGAGTACCGCAGGAGCCAGTAGTGTTCTGTAGGGGCCCGTAGGGTTCCTTCCATAGGAGCTGGCAGTGTTCCGTAGGGTCCTCTAGGGTTGAGTAAGTGCCCGCAGGAGTCTGTAGGAATCCGTGGGATTCTGTAAGGTTCTGGAGGGTTCTGCAGGGTTCCGTAGGGGCCCATAGAGTTCCATGGTGGCTGGTAAAGTTCCCTAGGGCCCTGTACCGTTCCGTAACTGCCTGCAAGGGTCTTTAGGCTTCCGTAGGGGCTGGTAGGGTTCCATAAAGTTCCGTGGGTGCCTGCAGAGTTCTGCAAGTGCCCGCAAGGGGCTGTAGGGGCCCACAGTGTTTCTGCCAGGTTCCATAGAGTTCCGTAGGGGCCATATTTTTCTGTAGTGGCTGGTAGTATTCTGTAGGGGTCTGTAGGTTTCCGTAGGCACCTACAGTGTTCTGTAGGAGCCCATAGGGTTTTAGTGAGGTTCCGTTGTGTTGCTAAGGGTCTTGTAGAGTGCTGTCGGGTCCTGGAGTATTCTGTAGGGTTCCAGAGGGCCTCATAGGGTTCCATCGAAATCTATAGGGTTCCCTAGGGGCCCATAGAGTCCCGTAGATTGCCGTAGGGACCTGTAGGGTTGTGTAAGTGCTCGCAGGGGTTGGTAGGAGCTTGTAGGGTTCCATAAGTTTCCAGAGGGTTGTGTAGGGTTCCGTAGGGGCCTGTGGTGTTCCCTAGGGGCCTGTAGAGTCTTGTACGGTTCCGTAGGGGCCTGTGGTGTTCCCTAGGGGCCTGTAGAGTCTTGTACAGTTCCGTAGGGTCCTGTAGGTTTCCATAAGCGCCCGCAGAGGTCTGAAGGGGCCCGTACTGTGCCGTAGGGATCCATAGGGTTCCGTAGAGCTTCGTAGGTTCCCTAGAGGCCTCTGGAGTACCGCAGGAGCCAGTAGTGTTCTGTAGGGGCCCGTAGGGTTCCTTCCATAGGAGCTGGCAGTGTTCCGTAGGGTCCTCTAGGGTTGAGTAAGTGCCCGCAGGAGTCTGTAGGAATCCGTGGGATTCTGTAAGGTTCTGGAGGGTTCTGCAGGGTTCCGTAGGGGCCCGTAGAGTTCCATAGTGGCTGGTAAAGTTCCCTAGGGCCCTGTACCGTTCCGTAACTGCCTGCAAGGGTCTTTAGGCTTCCGTAGGGGCTGGTAGGGTTCCATAAAGTTCCGTGGGTGCCTGCAGAGTTCTGCAAGTGCCCGCAAGGGCCTGTAGGGGCCCACAGTGTTTCTGCCAGGTTCCGTAGAGTTCCGTAGGGGCCATATTTTTCTGTAGTGGCTGGTAGTATTCTGTAGGGGTCTGTAGGGTTCCATAGGCGCCTGCAGTGTTCTGTAGGAGCCCATAGGGTTTTAGTGAGGTTCCGTTGTGTTGCTAAGGGTCTTGTAGAGTGCTGTCGGGTCCTGGAGTATTCTGTAGGGTTCCAGAGGGGCTCGTAGGGTTCCATCGAAATCTATAGGGTTCCCTAGGGGCCCATAGAGTCCCGTAGATTTCCGTAGGGACCTGTAGGGTTGTGTAAGTGCCCGCAGGGGTTGGTAGGAGCTTGTAGGGTGCCATATGTTTCCAGAGGGTTGTGTAGGGTTCCGTAGGGGCCTGTGGTATTCCCTAGGGGCCTGTAGAGTCTCATACAGTTCCGTAGGGTCCTGTAGGTTTCCATAAGCGCCCGCAGAGGTCTGAAGGGGCCCGTACTGTGCCGTAAGGATCCATAGGGCTCCGTAGAGCTTCGTAGGTTCCCTAGAGGCCTCTGGAGTACCGCAGGAGCCAGTAGTGTTCTGTAGGGGCCCGTAGGGTTCCTTCCATAGGAGCTGGCAGTGTTCCGTAGGGTCCTCTAGGGTTGAGTAAGTGCCCGCAGGAGTCTGTAGGAATCCGTGTGATTCTGTAAGGTTCTGGAGGGTTCTGCAGGGTTCCGTAGGGGCCCGTAGAGTTCCATAGTGGCTGGTAAAGTTCCCTAGGGCCCTGTACCGTTCCGTAACTGCCTGCAAGGGTCTTTAGGCTTCCGTAGGGGCTGGTAGGGTTCCATAAAGTTCCGTGGGTGCCTGCAGAGTTCTGCAAGTGCCCGCAAGGGCCTGTAGGGGCCCACAGTGTTTCTGCCAGGTTCCGGAGAGTTCCGTAGGGGCCATATTTTTCTGTAGTGGCTGGTAGTATTCTGTAGGGGTCTGTAGGGTTCCGCAGGCGCCTGCAGTGTTCTGTAGGAGCCCATAGGGTTTTAGTGAGGTTCCGTTGTGTTGCTAAGGGTCTTGTAGAGTGCTGTCGGGTCCTGGAGTATTCTGTAGGGTTCCAGAGGGCCTCATAGGGTTCCGTCGAAATCTGTAGGGTTCCCTAGGGGCCCATAGAGTCCCGTAGATTGCCGTAGGGACCTGTAGGGTTGTGTAAGTGCTCGCAGGGGTTGGTAGGAGCTTATAGGGTTCCATAAGTTTCCAGAGGGTTGTGTAGGGTTCCGTAGGGGCCTGTGGTGTTCCCTAGGGGCCTATAGAGTCTCGTACGGTTCCGTAGGGGCCTGTGGTGTTCCCTAGGGGCCTGTAGAGTCTCGTACAGTTCCGTAGGGTCCTGTACGTTTCCATAAGCGCCCGCAGAGGTCTGAAGGGGCCCGTACTGTGCCGTAAGGATCCATAGGGTTCCGTAGAGCTTCGTAGGTTCCCTAGAGGCCTCTGGAGTACCGCAGGAGCCAGTAGTGTTCTGTAGGGGCCCGTAGGGTTCCTTCCATAGGAGCTGGCAGTGTTCCGTAGGGTCCTCTAGGGTTGAGTAAGTGCCCGCAGGAGTCTGTAGGAATCCGTGGGATTCTGTAAGGTTCTGGAGGGTTCTGCAGGGTTCCGTAGGGGCCCGTAGAGTTCCATAGTGGCTGGTAAAGTTCCCTAGGGCCCTGTACCGTTCCGTAACTGCCTGCAAGGGTCTTTAGGCTTCCGTAGGGGCTGGTAGGGTTCCATAAAGTTCCGTGGGTTCCTGCAGAGTTCTGCAAGTGCCTGCAAGGGCCTGTAGGGGCCCACAGTGTTTCTGCCAGGTTCCGTAGAGTTCCGTAGGGGCCATATTTTTCTGTAGTGGCTGGTAGTATTCTGTAGGGGTCTGTAGGTTTCTGTAGGCACCTACAGTGTTCTGTAGGAGCCTATAGGGTTTTAGTGAGGTTCCGTTGTGTTGCTAAGGGTCTTGTAGAGTGCTGTCGGGTCCTGGAGTATTCTGTAGGGTTCCAGAGGGGCTCGTAGGGTTCCATCGAAATCTATAGGGTTCCCTAGGGGCCCATAGAGTCCCGTAGATTTCCGTAGGGACCTGTAGGGTTGTGTAAGTGCCCGCAGAAGTCTGTAGGAGTCTGTGGGCTTGTGTAAGGTTCCGGAGGGTTCTGCAGGGTTCCGTAGGGGCCCGTAGAGTTCCGTAGTGGCTGGTAAAGTTCCGTAGGGCCCTGTGGGGTTCTGTATGGACCTGTAGGGTTCCGTAGGGGCCTGCAGGGTTCCGTAAGTGCCCGCAGGTGTCTGTAGGGTTCCGTAGGGGTCTGTAGGGTTCCGTAGGCACCTGCAGTGTTCTGTAGGAGCCCATAGGGTTTTAGTGAGGTTCCGTTGTGTTGCTAAGGGTCTTGTAGAGTGCTGTCGGGTCCTGGAGTATTCTGTAGGGTTCCAGAGGGCCTCATAGGGTTCCATCGAAATCTATAGGGTTCCCTAGGGGCCCATAGAGTCCCGTAGATTGCCGTAGGGACCTGTAGGGTTGTGTAAGTGCTCGCAGGGGTTGGTAGGAGCTTATAGGGTTCCATAAGTTTCCAGAGGGTTGTGTAGGGTTCCGTAGGGGCCTGTGGTGTTCCCTAGGGGCCTATAGAGTCTCGTACGGTTCCGTAGGGGCCTGTGGTGTTCCCTAGGGGCCTGTAGAGTCTCGTACAGTTCCGTAGGGTCCTGTACGTTTCCATAAGCGCCCGCAGAGGTCTGAAGGGGCCCGTACTGTGCCGTAAGGATCCATAGGGTTCCGTAGAGCTTCGTAGGTTCCCTAGAGGCCTCTGGAGTACCGCAGGAGCCAGTAGTGTTCTGTAGGGGCCCGTAGGGTTCCTTCCATAGGAGCTGGCAGTGTTCCGTAGGGTCCTCTAGGGTTGAGTAAGTGCCCGCAGGAGTCTGTAGGAATCCGTGGGATTCTGTAAGGTTCTGGAGGGTTCTGCAGGGTTCCGTAGGGGCCCGTAGAGTTCCATAGTGGCTGGTAAAGTTCCCTAGGGCCCTGTACCGTTCCGTAACTGCCTGCAAGGGTCTTTAGGCTTCCGTAGGGGCTGGTAGGGTTCCATAAAGTTCCGTGGGTTCCTGCAGAGTTCTGCAAGTGCCTGCAAGGGCCTGTAGGGGCCCACAGTGTTTCTGCCAGGTTCCGTAGAGTTCCGTAGGGGCCATATTTTTCTGTAGTGGCTGGTAGTATTCTGTAGGGGTCTGTAGGTTTCTGTAGGCACCTACAGTGTTCTGTAGGAGCCTATAGGGTTTTAGTGAGGTTCCGTTGTGTTGCTAAGGGTCTTGTAGAGTGCTGTCGGGTCCTGGAGTATTCTGTAGGGTTCCAGAGGGCCTCGTAGGGTTCCATCGAAATCTATAGGGTTCCCTAGGGGCCCATAGAGTCCCGTAGATTTCCGTAGGGACCTGTAGGGTTGTGTAAGTGCCCGCAGAAGTCTGTAGGAGTCTGTGGGCTTGTGTAAGGTTCCGGAGGGTTCTGCAGGGTTCCGTAGGGGCCCGTAGAGTTCCGTAGTGGCTGGTAAAGTTCCGTAGGGCCCTGTGGGGTTCTGTATGGACCTGTAGGGTTCCGTAGGGGCCTGCAGGGTTCCGTAAGTGCCCGCAGGTGTCTGTAGGGTTCCGTAGGGGTCTGTAGGGTTCCGTAGGCACCTGCAGTGTTCTGTAGGAGCCCATAGGGTTTTAGTGAGGTTCCGTTGTGTTGCTAAGGGTCTTGTAGAGTGCTGTCGGGTCCTGGAGTATTCTGTAGGGTTCCAGAGGGCCTCATAGGGTTCCATCGAAATCTATAGGGTTCCCTAGGGGCCCATAGAGTCCCGTAGATTGCCGTAGGGACCTGTAGGGTTGTGTAAGTGCTCGCAGGGGTTGGTAGGAGCTTATAGGGTTCCATAAGTTTCCAGAGGGTTGTGTAGGGTTCCGTAGGGGCCTGTGGTGTTCCCTAGGGGCCTATAGAGTCTCGTACGGTTCCGTAGGGGCCTGTGGTGTTCCCTAGGGGCCTGTAGAGTCTCGTACAGTTCCGTAGGGTCCTGTACGTTTCCATAAGCGCCCGCAGAGGTCTGAAGGGGCCCGTACTGTGCCGTAAGGATCCATAGGGTTCCGTAGAGCTTCGTAGGTTCCCTAGAGGCCTCTGGAGTACCGCAGGAGCCAGTAGTGTTCTGTAGGGGCCCGTAGGGTTCCTTCCATAGGAGCTGGCAGTGTTCCGTAGGGTCCTCTAGGGTTGAGTAAGTGCCCGCAGGAGTCTGTAGGAATCCGTGGGATTCTGTAAGGTTCTGGAGGGTTCTACAGGGTTCCGTAGGGGCCCGTAGAGTTCCATAGCGGCTGGTAAAGTTCCCTAGGGCCCTGTACCGTTCCGTAACTGCCTGCAAGGGTCTTTAGGCTTCCGTAGGGGCTGGTAGGGTTCCATAAAGTTCCGTGGGTGCCTGCAGAGTTCTGCAAGTGTCCGCAAGGGCCTGTAGGGGCCCACAGTGTTTCTGCCAGGTTCCGTAGAGTTCCGTAGGGGCCATATTTTTCTGTAGTGGCTGGTAGTATTCTGTAGGGGTCTGTAGGTTTCTGTAGGCACCTACAGTGTTCTGTAGGAGCCTATAGGGTTTTAGTGAGGTTCCGTTGTGTTGCTAAGGGTCTTGTAGAGTGCTGTCGGGTCCTGGAGTATTCTGTAGGGTTCCAGAGGGGCTCGTAGAGTTCCGTCGAAATCTGTAGGGTTCCCTAGGGGCCCATAGAGTCCCGTAGATTGCCGTAGGGACCTGTAGGGTTGTGTAAGTGCTCGCAGGGGTTGGTAGGAGCTTGTAGGGTTCCATAAGTTTCCAGAGGGTTGTGTAGGGTTCCGTAGGGGCCTGTGGTGTTCCCTAGGGGCCTGTAGAGTCTCGTACGGTTCCGTAGGGGCCTGCGGCGTTCCCTAGGGGCCTGTAGAGTCTCGTACAGTTCCGTAGGGTCCTGTAGGTTTCCATAAGCGCCCGCAGAGGTCTGAAGGGGCCCGTACTGTTCCGTAAGGATCCATAGGGTTCCGTAGAGCTTCGTAGGTTCCCTAGAGGCCTCTGGAGTACCGCAGGAGCCAGTAGTGTTCTGTAGGGGCCCGTAGGGTTCCTTCCATAGGAGCTGGCAGTGTTCCGTAGGGTCCTCTAGGGTTGTAAGTGCCCGCAGGAGTCTGTAGGAATCCGTGGGATTCTGTAAGGTTCTGGAGGGTTCTGCAGGGTTCCGTAGGGGCCCGTAGAGTTCCATAGTGGCTGGTAAAGTTCCCTAGGGCCCTGTACCGTTCCGTAACTGCCTGCAAGGGTCTTTAGGCTTCCGTAGGGGCTGGTAGGGTTCCATAAAGTTCCGTGGGTTCCTGCAGAGTTCTGCAAGTGCCCGCAAGGGCCTGTAGGGGCCCACAGTGTTTCTGCCAGGTTCCGTAGAGTTCCGTAGGGGCCATATTTTTCTGTAGTGGCTGGTAGTATTCTGTAGGGGTCTGTAGGTTTCCGTAGGCGCCTGCAGTGTTCTGTAGGAGCCCATAGGGTTTTAGTGAGGTTCCGTTGTGTTGCTAAGGGTCTTGTAGAGTGCTGTCGGGTCCTGGAGTATTCTGTAGGGTTCCAGAGGGGCTCGTAGGGTTCCGTCGAAATCTATAGGGTTCCCTAGGGGCCCATAGAGTCCCGTAGATTTCCGTAGGGACCTGTAGGGTTGTGTAAGTGCCCGCAGAAGTCTGTAGGAGTCTGTGGGATTCTGTAAGGTTCCGGAGGGTTCTGCAGGGTTCCGTAGGGGCCCGTAGAGTTCCGTAGTGGCTGGTAAAGTTCCGTAGGGCCCTGTGGGGTTCTGTATGGACCTGTAGGGTTCCGTAGGGGCCTGCAGGGTTCCGTAAGTGCCCGCAGGTGTCTGTAGGGTTCCGTAGGGGTCTGTAGGGTTCCGTAGGCACCTGCAGTGTTCTGTAGGAGCCCATAGGGTTTTAGTGAGGTTCCGTTGTGTTGCTAAGGGTCTTGTAGAGTGCTGTCGGGTCCTGGAGTATTCTGTAGGGTTCCAGAGGGCCTCATAGGGTTCCATCGAAATCTATAGGGTTCCCTAGGGGCCCATAGAGTCCCGTAGATTGCCGTAGGGACCTGTAGGGTTGTGTAAGTGCTCGCAGGGGTTGGTAGGAGCTTATAGGGTTCCATAAGTTTCCAGAGGGTTGTGTAGGGTTCCGTAGGGGCCTGTGGTGTTCCCTAGGGGCCTATAGAGTCTCGTACGGTTCCGTAGGGGCCTGTGGTGTTCCCTAGGGGCCTGTAGAGTCTCGTACAGTTCCGTAGGGTCCTGTACGTTTCCATAAGCGCCCGCAGAGGTCTGAAGGGGCCCGTACTGTGCCGTAAGGATCCATAGGGTTCCGTAGAGCTTCGTAGGTTCCCTAGAGGCCTCTGGAGTACCGCAGGAGCCAGTAGTGTTCTGTAGGGGCCCGTAGGGTTCCTTCCATAGGAGCTGGCAGTGTTCCGTAGGGTCCTCTAGGGTTGAGTAAGTGCCCGCAGGAGTCTGTAGGAATCCGTGGGATTCTGTAAGGTTCTGGAGGGTTCTACAGGGTTCCGTAGGGGCCCGTAGAGTTCCATAGCGGCTGGTAAAGTTCCCTAGGGCCCTGTACCGTTCCGTAACTGCCTGCAAGGGTCTTTAGGCTTCCGTAGGGGCTGGTAGGGTTCCATAAAGTTCCGTGGGTGCCTGCAGAGTTCTGCAAGTGTCCGCAAGGGCCTGTAGGGGCCCACAGTGTTTCTGCCAGGTTCCGTAGAGTTCCGTAGGGGCCATATTTTTCTGTAGTGGCTGGTAGTATTCTGTAGGGGTCTGTAGGTTTCTGTAGGCACCTACAGTGTTCTGTAGGAGCCTATAGGGTTTTAGTGAGGTTCCGTTGTGTTGCTAAGGGTCTTGTAGAGTGCTGTCGGGTCCTGGAGTATTCTGTAGGGTTCCAGAGGGGCTCGTAGAGTTCCGTCGAAATCTGTAGGGTTCCCTAGGGGCCCATAGAGTCCCGTAGATTGCCGTAGGGACCTGTAGGGTTGTGTAAGTGCTCGCAGGGGTTGGTAGGAGCTTGTAGGGTTCCATAAGTTTCCAGAGGGTTGTGTAGGGTTCCGTAGGGGCCTGTGGTGTTCCCTAAGGGCCTGTAGATTCTCGTACGGTTCCGTAGGGGCCTGTGGTGTTCCCTAGGGGCCTGTAGAGTCTCGTACAGTTCCGTAGGGTCCTGTAGGTTTCCATAAGCGCCCGCAGAGGTCTGAAGGGGCCCGTACTGTTCCGTAAGGATCCATAGGGCTCCGTAGAGCTTTGTAGGTTCCCTAGAGGCCTCTGGAGTACCGCAGGAGCCAGTAGTGTTCTGTAGGGGCCCGTAGGGTTCCTTCCATAGGAGCTGGCAGTGTTCCGTAGGGTCCTCTAGGGTTGAGTAAGTGCCCGCAGGAGTCTGTAGGAATCCGTGGGATTCTGTAAGGTTCTGGAGGGTTCTGCAGGGTTCCGTAGGGGCCCGTAGAGTTCCGTAGTGGCTGGTAAAGTTCCCTAGGGCCCTGTACCGTTCCGTAACTGCCTGCAAGGGTCTTTAGGCTTCCGTAGGGGCTGGTAGGGTTCCATAAAGTTCCGTGGGTTCCTGCAGAGTTCTGCAAGTGCCCGCAAGGGCCTGTAGGGGCCCACAGTGTTTCTGCCAGGTTCCGGAGAGTTCCGTAGGGGCCATATTTTTCTGTAGTGGCTGGTAGTATTCTGTAGGGGTCTGTAGGTTTCCGTAGGCACCTACAGTGTTCTGTAGGAGCCCATAGGGTTTTAGTGAGGTTCCGTTGTGTTGCTAAGGGTCTTGTAGAGTGCTGTCGGGTCCTGGAGTATTCTGTAGGGTTCCAGAGGGGCTCGTAGGGTTCCATCGAAATCTATAGGGTTCCCTAAGGGCCCATAGAGTCCCGTAGATTTCCGTAGGGACCTGTAGGGTTGTGTAAGTGCCCGCAGAAGTCTGTAGGAGTCTGTGGGATTCTGTAAGGTTCTGGAGGGTTCTGCAGGGTTCCGTTGGGGCCCGTAGAGTTCCGTAGTGGCTGGTAAAGTTCCGTAGGGCCCTGTGGGGTTCTGTATGGACCTGTAGGGTTCCGTAGGGGCCTGCAGGGTTCCGTAAGTGCCCGCAGGTGTCTGTAGGGTTCCGTAGGGGTCTGTAGGGTTCCGTAGGCACCTGCAGTGTTCTGTAGGAGCCCATAGGGTTTTAGTGAGGTTCCGTTGTGTTGCTAAGGGTCTTGTAGAGTGCTGTCGGGTCCTGGAGTATTCTGTAGGGTTCCAGAGGGCCTCATAGGGTTCCATCGAAATCTATAGGGTTCCCTAGGGGCCCATAGAGTCCCGTAGATTGCCGTAGGGACCTGTAGGGTTGTGTAAGTGCTCGCAGGGGTTGGTAGGAGCTTATAGGGTTCCATAAGTTTCCAGAGGGTTGTGTAGGGTTCCGTAGGGGCCTGTGGTGTTCCCTAGGGGCCTATAGAGTCTCGTACGGTTCCGTAGGGGCCTGTGGTGTTCCCTAGGGGCCTGTAGAGTCTCGTACAGTTCCGTAGGGTCCTGTACGTTTCCATAAGCGCCCGCAGAGGTCTGAAGGGGCCCGTACTGTGCCGTAAGGATCCATAGGGTTCCGTAGAGCTTCGTAGGTTCCCTAGAGGCCTCTGGAGTACCGCAGGAGCCAGTAGTGTTCTGTAGGGGCCCGTAGGGTTCCTTCCGTAGGAGCTGGCAGTGTTCCGTAGGGTCCTCTAGGGTTGAGTAAGTGCCCGCAGGAGTCTGTAGGAATCCGTGGGATTCTGTAAGGTTCTGGAGGGTTCTGCAGGGTTCCGTAGGGGCCCGTAGAGTTCCATAGCTGCTGGTAAAGTTCCCTAGGGCCCTGTACCGTTCCGTAACTGCCTGCAAGGGTCTTTAGGCTTCCGTAGGGGCTGGTAGGGTTCCATAAAGTTCCGTGGGTTCCTGCAGAGTTCTGCAAGTGCCTGCAAGGGCCTGTAGGGGCCCACAGTGTTTCTGCCAGGTTCCATAGAGTTCCGTAGGGGCCATATTTTTCTGTAGTGGCTGGTAGTATTCTGTAGGGGTCTGTAGGTTTCTGTAGGCACCTACAGTGTTCTGTAGGAGCCTATAGGATTTTAGTGAGGTTCCGTTGTGTTGCTAAGGGTCTTGTAGAGTGCTGTCGGGTCCTGGAGTATTCTGTAGGGTTCCAGAGGGGCTCGTAGAGTTCCGTCGAAATCTGTAGGGTTCCCTAGGGGCCCATAGAGTCCCGTAGATTGCCGTAGGGACCTGTAGGGTTGTGTAAGTGCTCGCAGGGGTTGGTAGGAGCTTGTAGGGTTCCATAAGTTTCCAGAGGGTTGTGTAGGGTTCCGTAGGGGCCTGTGGTGTTCCCTAGGGGCCTGTAGAGTCTCGTACGGTTCCGTAGGGGCCTGCGGCGTTCCCTAGGGGCCTGTAGAGTCTCGTACAGTTCCGTAGGGTCCTGTAGGTTTCCATAAGCGCCCGCAGAGGTCTGAAGGGGCCCGTACTGTTCCGTAAGGATCCATAGGGTTCCGTAGAGCTTCGTAGGTTCCCTAGAGGCCTCTGGAGTACCGCAGGAGCCAGTAGTGTTCTGTAGGGGCCCGTAGGGTTCCTTCCATAGGAGCTGGCAGTGTTCCGTAGGGTCCTCTAGGGTTGTAAGTGCCCGCAGGAGTCTGTAGGAATCCGTGGGATTCTGTAAGGTTCTGGAGGGTTCTGCAGGGTTCCGTAGGGGCCCGTAGAGTTCCATAGTGGCTGGTAAAGTTCCCTAGGGCCCTGTACCGTTCCGTAACTGCCTGCAAGGGTCTTTAGGCTTCCGTAGGGGCTGGTAGGGTTCCATAAAGTTCCGTGGGTTCCTGCAGAGTTCTGCAAGTGCCCGCAAGGGCCTGTAGGGGCCCACAGTGTTTCTGCCAGGTTCCGTAGAGTTCCGTAGGGGCCATATTTTTCTGTAGTGGCTGGTAGTATTCTGTAGGGGTCTGTAGGTTTCCGTAGGCGCCTGCAGTGTTCTGTAGGAGCCCATAGGGTTTTAGTGAGGTTCCGTTGTGTTGCTAAGGGTCTTGTAGAGTGCTGTCGGGTCCTGGAGTATTCTGTAGGGTTCCAGAGGGGCTCGTAGGGTTCCGTCGAAATCTATAGGGTTCCCTAGGGGCCCATAGAGTCCCGTAGATTTCCGTAGGGACCTGTAGGGTTGTGTAAGTGCCCGCAGAAGTCTGTAGGAGTCTGTGGGATTCTGTAAGGTTCCGGAGGGTTCTGCAGGGTTCCGTAGGGGCCCGTAGAGTTCCGTAGTGGCTGGTAAAGTTCCGTAGGGCCCTGTGGGGTTCTGTATGGACCTGTAGGGTTCCGTAGGGGCCTGCAGGGTTCCGTAAGTGCCCGCAGGTGTCTGTAGGGTTCCGTAGGGGTCTGTAGGGTTCCGCAGGCGCCTGCAGTGTTCTGTAGGAGCCCATAGGGTTTTAGTGAGGTTCCGTTGTGTTGCTAAGGGTCTTGTAGAGTGCTGTCGGGTCCTGGAGTATTCTGTAGGGTTCCAGAGGGCCTCGTAGGGTTCCATCAAAATCTATAGGGTTCCCTAGGGGCCCATAGAGTCCCGTAGATTGCCGTAGGGACCTGTAGGGTTGTGTAAGTGCTCGCAGGGGTTGGTAGGAGCTTGTAGGGTTCCATAAGTTTCCAGAGGGTTGTGTAGGGTTCCGTAGGGGCCTGTGGTGTTCCCTAAGGGCCTGTAGATTCTCGTACGGTTCCGTAGGGGCCTGTGGTGTTCCCTAGGGGCCTGTAGAGTCTCGTACAGTTCCGTAGGGTCCTGTAGGTTTCCATAAGCGCCCGCAGAGGTCTGAAGGGGCCCGTACTGTTCCGTAAGGATCCATAGGGCTCCGTAGAGCTTTGTAGGTTCCCTAGAGGCCTCTGGAGTACCGCAGGAGCCAGTAGTGTTCTGTAGGGGCCCGTAGGGTTCCTTCCATAGGAGCTGGCAGTGTTCCGTAGGGTCCTCTAGGGTTGAGTAAGTGCCCGCAGGAGTCTGTAGGAATCCGTGGGATTCTGTAAGGTTCTGGAGGGTTCTGCAGGGTTCCGTAGGGGCCCGTAGAGTTCCGTAGTGGCTGGTAAAGTTCCCTAGGGCCCTGTACCGTTCCGTAACTGCCTGCAAGGGTCTTTAGGCTTCCGTAGGGGCTGGTAGGGTTCCATAAAGTTCCGTGGGTTCCTGCAGAGTTCTGCAAGTGCCTGCAAGGGCCTGTAGGGGCCCACAGTGTTTCTGCCAGGTTCCGTAGAGTTCCGTAGGGGCCATATTTTTCTGTAGTGGCTGGTAGTATTCTGTAGGGGTCTGTAGGTTTCTGTAGGCAGCTACAGTGTTCTGTAGGAGCCTATAGGATTTTAGTGAGGTTCCGTTGTGTTGCTAAGGGTCTTGTAGAGTGCTGTCGGGTCCTGGAGTATTCTGTAGGGTTCCAGAGGGGCTCGTAGAGTTCCGTCGAAATCTGTAGGGTTCCCTAGGGGCCCATAGAGTCCCGTAGATTGTAGTAGGGACCTGTAGGGTTGTGTAAGTGCTCGCAGGGGTTGGTAGGAGCTTGTAGGGTTCCATAAGTTTCCAGAGGGTTGTGTAGGGTTCCGTAGGGGCCTGTGGTGTTCCCTAGGGGCCTGTAGAGTCTCGTACGGTTCCGTAGGGGCCTGCGGCGTTCCCTAGGGGCCTGTAGAGTCTCGTACAGTTCCGTAGGGTCCTGTAGGTTTCCATAAGCGCCCGCAGAGGTCTGAAGGGGCCCGTACTGTTCCGTAAGGATCCATAGGGTTCCGTAGAGCTTCGTAGGTTCCCTAGAGGCCTCTGGAGTACCGCAGGAGCCAGTAGTGTTCTGTAGGGGCCCGTAGGGTTCCTTCCATAGGAGCTGGCAGTGTTCCGTAGGGTCCTCTAGGGTTGTAAGTGCCCGCAGGAGTCTGTAGGAATCCGTGGGATTCTGTAAGGTTCTGGAGGGTTCTGCAGGGTTCCGTAGGGGCCCGTAGAGTTCCATAGTGGCTGGTAAAGTTCCCTAGGGCCCTGTACCGTTCCGTAACTGCCTGCAAGGGTCTTTAGGCTTCCGTAGGGGCTGGTAGGGTTCCATAAAGTTCCGTGGGTTCCTGCAGAGTTCTGCAAGTGCCCGCAAGGGCCTGTAGGGGCCCACAGTGTTTCTGCCAGGTTCCGTAGAGTTCCGTAGGGGCCATATTTTTCTGTAGTGGCTGGTAGTATTCTGTAGGGGTCTGTAGGTTTCCGTAGGCGCCTGCAGTGTTCTGTAGGAGCCCATAGGGTTTTAGTGAGGTTCCGTTGTGTTGCTAAGGGTCTTGTAGAGTGCTGTCGGGTCCTGGAGTATTCTGTAGGGTTCCAGAGGGGCTCGTAGGGTTCCGTCGAAATCTATAGGGTTCCCTAGGGGCCCATAGAGTCCCGTAGATTTCCGTAGGGACCTGTAGGGTTGTGTAAGTGCCCGCAGAAGTCTGTAGGAGTCTGTGGGATTCTGTAAGGTTCCGGAGGGTTCTGCAGGGTTCCGTAGGGGCCCGTAGAGTTCCGTAGTGGCTGGTAAAGTTCCGTAGGGCCCTGTGGGGTTCTGTATGGACCTGTAGGGTTCCGTAGGGGCCTGCAGGGTTCCGTAAGTGCCCGCAGGTGTCTGTAGGGTTCCGTAGGGGTCTCTAGGGTTTCGTAGGCACCTGCAGTGTTCTGTAGGAGCCCATAGGGTTTTAGTGAGGTTCCGTTGTGTTGCTAAGGGTCTTGTAGAGTGCTGTCGGGTCCTGGAGTATTCTGTAGGGTTCCAGAGGGCCTCGTAGGGTTCCATCAAAATCTATAGGGTTCCCTAGGGGCCCATAGAGTCCCGTAGATTGCCGTAGGGACCTGTAGGGTTGTGTAAGTGCTCGCAGGGGTTGGTAGGAGCTTGTAGGGTTCCATAAGTTTCCAGAGGGTTGTGTAGGGTTCCGTAGGGGCCTGTGGTGTTCCCTAAGGGCCTGTAGATTCTCGTACGGTTCCGTAGGGGCCTGTGGTGTTCCCTAGGGGCCTGTAGAGTCTCGTACAGTTCCGTAGGGTCCTGTAGGTTTCCATAAGCGCCCGCAGAGGTCTGAAGGGGCCCGTACTGTTCCGTAAGGATCCATAGGGCTCCGTAGAGCTTTGTAGGTTCCCTAGAGGCCTCTGGAGTACCGCAGGAGCCAGTAGTGTTCTGTAGGGGCCCGTAGGGTTCCTTCCATAGGAGCTGGCAGTGTTCCGTAGGGTCCTCTAGGGTTGAGTAAGTGCCCGCAGGAGTCTGTAGGAATCCGTGGGATTCTGTAAGGTTCTGGAGGGTTCTGCAGGGTTCCGTAGGGGCCCGTAGAGTTCCGTAGTGGCTGGTAAAGTTCCCTAGGGCCCTGTACCGTTCCGTAACTGCCTGCAAGGGTCTTTAGGCTTCCGTAGGGGCTGGTAGGGTTCCATAAAGTTCCGTGGGTTCCTGCAGAGTTCTGCAAGTGCCCGCAAGGGCCTGTAGGGGCCCACAGTGTTTCTGCCAGGTTCCGGAGAGTTCCGTAGGGGCCATATTTTTCTGTAGTGGCTGGTAGTATTCTGTAGGGGTCTGTAGGTTTCCGTAGGCACCTACAGTGTTCTGTAGGAGCCCATAGGGTTTTAGTGAGGTTCCGTTGTGTTGCTAAGGGTCTTGTAGAGTGCTGTCGGGTCCTGGAGTATTCTGTAGGGTTCCAGAGGGGCTCGTAGGGTTCCATCGAAATCTATAGGGTTCCCTAAGGGCCCATAGAGTCCCGTAGATTTCCGTAGGGACCTGTAGGGTTGTGTAAGTGCCCGCAGAAGTCTGTAGGAGTCTGTGGGATTCTGTAAGGTTCTGGAGGGTTCTGCAGGGTTCCGTTGGGGCCCGTAGAGTTCCGTAGTGGCTGGTAAAGTTCCGTAGGGCCCTGTGGGGTTCTGTATGGACCTGTAGGGTTCCGTAGGGGCCTGCAGGGTTCCGTAAGTGCCCGCAGGTGTCTGTAGGGTTCCGTAGGGGTCTGTAGGGTTCCGTAGGCACCTGCAGTGTTCTGTAGGAGCCCATAGGGTTTTAGTGAGGTTCCGTTGTGTTGCTAAGGGTCTTGTAGAGTGCTGTCGGGTCCTGGAGTATTCTGTAGGGTTCCAGAGGGC
This sequence comes from Numenius arquata, assembly GCF_964106895.1. Lineage (NCBI taxonomy): Eukaryota > Metazoa > Chordata > Aves > Charadriiformes > Scolopacidae > Numenius > Numenius arquata. Next base: position 57,120 of record NW_027414436.1, read on the forward strand.
CTCATAGGGTTCCATCGAAATCTATAGGGTTCCCTAGGGGCCCATAGAGTCCCGTAGATTGCCGTAGGGACCTGTAGGGTTGTGTAAGTGCTCGCAGGGGTTGGTAGGAGCTTATAGGGTTCCATAAGTTTCCAGAGGGTTGTGTAGGGTTCCGTAGGGGCCTGTGGTGTTCCCTAGGGGCCTATAGAGTCTCGTACGGTTCCGTAGGGGCCTGTGGTGTTCCCTAGGGGCCTGTAGAGTCTCGTACAGTTCCGTAGGGTCCTGTACGTTTCCATAAGCGCCCGCAGAGGTCTGAAGGGGCCCGTACTGTGCCGTAAGGATCCATAGGGTTCCGTAGAGCTTCGTAGGTTCCCTAGAGGCCTCTGGAGTACCGCAGGAGCCAGTAGTGTTCTGTAGGGGCCCGTAGGGTTCCTTCCGTAGGAGCTGGCAGTGTTCCGTAGGGTCCTCTAGGGTTGAGTAAGTGCCCGCAGGAGTCTGTAGGAATCCGTGGGATTCTGTAAGGTTCTGGAGGGTTCTGCAGGGTTCCGTAGGGGCCCGTAGAGTTCCATAGCTGCTGGTAAAGTTCCCTAGGGCCCTGTACCGTTCCGTAACTGCCTGCAAGGGTCTTTAGGCTTCCGTAGGGGCTGGTAGGGTTCCATAAAGTTCCGTGGGTTCCTGCAGAGTTCTGCAAGTGCCCGCAAGGGCCTGTAGGGGCCCACAGTGTTTCTGCCAGGTTCCGTAGAGTTCCGTAGGGGCCATATTTTTCTGTAGTGGCTGGTAGTATTCTGTAGGGGTCTGTAGGTTTCTGTAGGCACCTACAGTGTTCTGTAGGAGCCTATAGGATTTTAGTGAGGTTCCGTTGTGTTGCTAAGGGTCTTGTAGAGTGCTGTCGGGTCCTGGAGTATTCTGTAGGGTTCCAGAGGGGCTCGTAGAGTTCCGTCGAAATCTGTAGGGTTCCCTAGGGGCCCATAGAGTCCCGTAGATTGCCGTAGGGACCTGTAGGGTTGTGTAAGTGCTCGCAGGGGTTGGTAGGAGCTTGTAGGGTTCCATAAGTTTCCAGAGGGTTGTGTAGGGTTCCGTAGGGGCCTGTGGTGTTCCCTAGGGGCCTGTAGAGTCTCGTACGGTTCCGTAGGGGCCTGCGGCGTTCCCTAGGGGCCTGTAGAGTCTCGTACAGTTCCGTAGGGTCCTGTAGGTTTCCATAAGCGCCCGCAGAGGTCTGAAGGGGCCCGTACTGTTCCGTAAGGATCCATAGGGTTCCGTAGAGCTTCGTAGGTTCCCTAGAGGCCTCTGGAGTACCGCAGGAGCCAGTAGTGTTCTGTAGGGGCCCGTAGGGTTCCTTCCATAGGAGCTGGCAGTGTTCCGTAGGGTCCTCTAGGGTTGTAAGTGCCCGCAGGAGTCTGTAGGAATCCGTGGGATTCTGTAAGGTTCTGGAGGGTTCTGCAGGGTTCCGTAGGGGCCCGTAGAGTTCCATAGTGGCTGGTAAAGTTCCCTAGGGCCCTGTACCGTTCCGTAACTGCCTGCAAGGGTCTTTAGGCTTCCGTAGGGGCTGGTAGGGTTCCATAAAGTTCCGTGGGTTCCTGCAGAGTTCTGCAAGTGCCCGCAAGGGCCTGTAGGGGCCCACAGTGTTTCTGCCAGGTTCCGTAGAGTTCCGTAGGGGCCATATTTTTCTGTAGTGGCTGGTAGTATTCTGTAGGGGTCTGTAGGTTTCCGTAGGCGCCTGCAGTGTTCTGTAGGAGCCCATAGGGTTTTAGTGAGGTTCCGTTGTGTTGCTAAGGGTCTTGTAGAGTGCTGTCGGGTCCTGGAGTATTCTGTAGGGTTCCAGAGGGGCTCGTAGGGTTCCATCGAAATCTATAGGGTTCCCTAGGGGCCCATAGAGTCCCGTAGATTTCCGTAGGGACCTGTAGGGTTGTGTAAGTGCTCGCAGGGGTTGGTAGGAGCTTGTAGGGTTCCATAAGTTTCCAGAGGGTTGTGTAGGGTTCCGTAGGGGCCTGTGATGTTTCCTAAGGGCCTGTAGAGTCTCGTACGGTTCCGTAGGGGCCTGTGGTGTTCCCTAGGGGCCTGTAGAGTCTCGTACAGTTCCGTAGGGTCCTGTACGTTTCCATAAGCGCCCGCAGAGGTCTGAAGGGGCCCGTACTGTGCCGTAAGGATCCATAGGGCTCCGTAGAGCTTTGTAGGTTCCCTAGAGGCCTCTGGAGTACCGCAGGAGCCAGTAGTGTTCTGTAGGGGCCCGTAGGGTTCCTTCCATAGGAGCTGGCAGTGTTCCGTAGGGTCCTCTAGGGTTGAGTAAGTGCCCGCAGGAGTCTGTAGGAATCCGTGGGATTCTGTAAGGTTCTGGAGGGTTCTGCAGGGTTCCGTAGGGGCCCGTAGAGTTCCGTAGTGGCTGGTAAAGTTCCCTAGGGCCCTGTACCGTTCCGTAACTGCCTGCAAGGGTCTTTAGGCTTCCGTAGGGGCTGGTAGGGTTCCATAAAGTTCCGTGGGTTCCTGCAGAGTTCTGCAAGTGCCCGCAAGGGCCTGTAGGGGCCCACAGTGTTTCTGCCAGGTTCCGTAGAGTTCCGTAGGGGCCATATTTTTCTGTAGTGGCTGGTAGTATTCTGTAGGGGTCTGTAGGTTTCCGTAGGCACCTACAGTGTTCTGTAGGAGCCCATAGGGTTTTAGTGAGGTTCCGTTGTGTTGCTAAGGGTCTTGTAGAGTGCTGTCGGGTCCTGGAGTATTCTGTAGGGTTCCAGAGGGGCTCGTAGGGTTCCGTCGAAATCTAAAGGGTTCCCTAGGGGCCCATAGAGTCCCGTAGATTGCCGTAGGGACCTGTAGGGTTGTGTAAGTGCCCGCAGAAGTCTGTAGGAGTCTGTGGGATTCTGTAAGGTTCTGGAGGGTTCTGCAGGGTTCCGTAGGGGCCCGTAGAGTTCCGTAGTGGCTGGTAAAGTTCCGTAGGGCCCTGTGGGGTTCTGTATGGACCTGTAGGGTTCCGTAGGGGCCTGCAGGGTTCCGTAAGTGCCCGCAGGTGTCTGTAGGGTTCCGTAGGGGTCTGTAGGGTTCCGTAGGCACCTGCAGTGTTCTGTAGGAGCCCATAGGGTTTTAGTGAGGTTCCGTTGTGTTGCTAAGGGTCTTGTAGAGTGCTGTCGGGTCCTGGAGTATTCTGTAGGGTTCCAGAGGGCCTCATAGGGTTCCATCGAAATCTATAGGGTTCCCTAGGGGCCCATAGAGTCCCGTAGATTGCCGTAGGGACCTGTAGGGTTGTGTAAGTGCTCGCAGGGGTTGGTAGGAGCTTATAGGGTTCCATAAGTTTCCAGAGGGTTGTGTAGGGTTCCGTAGGGGCCTGTGGTGTTCCCTAGGGGCCTATAGAGTCTCGTACGGTTCCGTAGGGGCCTGTGGTGTTCCCTAGGGGCCTGTAGAGTCTCGTACAGTTCCGTAGGGTCCTGTACGTTTCCATAAGCGCCCGCAGAGGTCTGAAGGGGCCCGTACTGTGCCGTAAGGATCCATAGGGTTCCGTAGAGCTTCGTAGGTTCCCTAGAGGCCTCTGGAGTACCGCAGGAGCCAGTAGTGTTCTGTAGGGGCCCGTAGGGTTCCTTCCATAGGAGCTGGCAGTGTTCCGTAGGGTCCTCTAGGGTTGAGTAAGTGCCCGCAGGAGTCTGTAGGAATCCGTGGGATTCTGTAAGGTTCTGGAGGGTTCTGCAGGGTTCCGTAGGGGCCCGTAGAGTTCCGTAGTGGCTGGTAAAGTTCCCTAGGGCCCTGTACCGTTCTGTAACTGCCTGCAAGGGTCTTTAGGCTTCCGTAGGGGCTGGTAGGGTTCCATAAAGTTCCGTGGGTTCCTGCAGAGTTCTGCAAGTGCCCGCAAGGGCCTGTAGGGGCCCACAGTGTTTCTGCCAGGTTCCGTAGAGTTCCGTAGGGGCCATATTTTTCTGTAGTGGCTGGTAGTATTCTGTAGGGGTCTGTAGGTTTCCGTAGGCGCCTGCAGTGTTCTGTAGGAGCCCATAGGGTTTTAGTGAGGTTCCGTTGTGTTGCTAAGGGTCTTGTAGAGTGCTGTCGGGTCCTGGAGTATTCTGTAGGGTTCCAGAGGGGCTCGTAGGGTTCCATCGAAATCTATAGGGTTCCCTAGGGGCCCATAGAGTCCCATAGATTTCCGTAGGGACCTGTAGGGTTGTGTAAGTGCCCGCAGAAGTCTGTAGGAGTCTGTGGGATTCTGTAAGGTTCCGGAGGGTTCTGCAGGGTTCCGTAGGGGCCCGTAGAGTTCCGTAGTGGCTGGTAAAGTTCCGTAGGGCCCTGTGGGGTTCTGTATGGACCTGTAGGGTTCCGTAGAGGCCTGCAGGTTTCCGTAAGTGCCCGCAGGTGTCTGTAGGGTTCCGTAGGGGTCTGTAGGGTTCCGTAGGCACCTGCAGTGTTCTGCAGGAGCCCATAGGGTTTTAGTGAGGTTCCGTTGTGTTGCTAAGGGTCTAGTAGAGTGCTGTCGGGTCCTGGAGTATTCTGTAGGGTTCCAGAGGGCCTCGTAGGGTTCCGTCGAAATCTGTAGGGTTCCCTAGGGGCCCATAGAGTCCCGTAGATTGCCGTAGGGACCTGTAGGGTTGTGTAAGTGCTCGCAGGGGTTGGTAGGAGCTTGTAGGGTTCCATAAGTTTCCAGAGGGTTGTGTAGGGTTCCGTAGGGGCCTGTGGTGTTCCCTAAGGGCCTGTAGAGTCTCGTACGGTTCCGTAGGGGCCTGTGGTGTTCCCTAGGGGCCTGTAGAGTCTCGTACAGTTCCGTAGGGTCCTGTAGGTTTCCATAAGCGCCCGCAGAGGTCTGAAGGGGCCCGTACTGTGCCGTAAGGATCCACAGGGCTCCGTAGAGCTTTGTAGGTTCCCTAGAGGCCTCTGGAGTACCGCAGGAGCCAGTAGTGTTCTGTAGGGGCCCGTAGGGTTCCTTCCATAGGAGCTGGCAGTGTTCCGTAGGGTCCTCTAGGGTTGAGTAAGTGCCCGCAGGAGTCTGTAGGAATCTGTGGGATTCTGTAAGGTTCTGGAGGGTTCTGCAGGGTTCCGTAGGGGCCCGTAGAGTTCCGTAGTGGCTGGTAAAGTTCCCTAGGGCCCTGTACCGTTCCGTAACTGCCTGCAAGGGTCTTTAGGCTTCCGTAGGGGCTGGTAGGGTTCCATAAAGTTCCATGGGTTCCTGCAGAGTTCTGCAAGTGCCCGCAAGGGCCTGTAGGGGCCCACAGTGTTTCTGTCAGGTTCCGTAGAGTTCCGTAGGGGCCATATTTTTCTGTAGTGGCTGGTAGTATTCTGTAGGGGTCTGTAGGTTTCCGTAGGCGCCTACAGTGTTCTGTAGGAGCCCATAGGGTTTTAGTGAGGTTCCGTTGTGTTGCTAAGGGTCTTGTAGAGTGCTGTCGGGTCCTGGAGTATTCTGTAGGGTTCCAGAGGGGCTCGTAGGGTTCCGTCGAAATCTGTAGGGTTCCCTAGGGGCCCATAGAGTCCCGTAGATTGCCGTAGGGACCTGTAGGGTTGTGTAAGTGCTCGCAGGGGTTGGTAGGAGCTTGTAGGGTTCCATAAGTTTCCAGAGGGTTGTGTAGGGTTCCGTAGGGGCCTGTGGTGTTCCCTAAGGGCCTGTAGAGTCTCGTACGGTTCCGTAGGGGCCTGTGGTGTTCCCTAGGGGCCTGTAGAGTCTCGTACAGTTCCGTAGGGTCCTGTAGGTTTCCATAAGCGCCCGCAGAGGTCTGAAGGGGCCCGTACTGTGCCGTAAGGATCCATAGGGCTCCGTAGAGCTTCGTAGGTTCCCTAGAGGCCTCTGGAGTACCGCAGGAGCCAGTAGTGTTCTGTAGGGGCCCGTAGGGTTCCTTCCATAGGAGCTGGCAGTGTTCCGTAGGGTCCTCTAGGGTTGAGTAAGTGCCCGCAGGAGTCTGTAGGAATCTGTGGGATTCTGTAAGGTTCTGGAGGGTTCTGCAGGGTTCCGTAGGGGCCCGTAGAGTTCCGTAGTGGCTGGTAAAGTTCCCTAGGGCCCTGTACCGTTCCGTAACTGCCTGCAAGGGTCTTTAGGCTTCCGTAGGGGCTGGGAGGGTTCCATAAAGTTCCGTGGGTTCCTGCAGAGTTCTGCAAGTGCCCGCAAGGGCCTGTAGGGGCCCACAGTGTTTCTGCCAGGTTCCGTAGAGTTCCGTAGGGGCCATATTTTTCTGTAGTGGCTGGTAGTATTCTGTAGGGGTCTGTAGGTTTCCGTAGGCACCTACAGTGTTCTGTAGGAGCCCATAGGGTTTTAGTGAGGTTCCGTTGTGTTGCTAAGGGTCTTGTAGAGTGCTGTCGGGTCCTGGAGTATTCTGTAGGGTTCCAGAGGGGCTCGTAGGGTTCCGTCGAAATCTAAAGGGTTCCCTAGGGGCCCATAGAGTCCCGTAGATTGCCGTAGGGACCTGTAGGGTTGTGTAAGTGCCCGCAGAAGTCTGTAGGAGTCTGTGGGATTCTGTAAGGTTCTGGAGGGTTCTGCAGGGTTCCGTAGGGGCCCGTAGAGTTCCGTAGTGGCTGGTAAAGTTCCGTAGGGCCCTGTGGGGTTCTGTATGGACCTGTAGGGTTCCGTAGGGGCCTGCAGGGTTCCGTAAGTGCCCGCAGGTGTCTGTAGGGTTCCGTAGGGGTCTGTAGGGTTCCGTAGGCACCTGCAGTGTTCTGTAGGAGCCCATAGGGTTTTAGTGAGGTTCCGTTGTGTTGCTAAGGGTCTTGTAGAGTGCTGTCGGGTCCTGGAGTATTCTGTAGGGTTCCAGAGGGCCTCATAGGGTTCCATCGAAATCTATAGGGTTCCCTAGGGGCCCATAGAGTCCCGTAGATTGCCGTAGGGACCTGTAGGGTTGTGTAAGTGCTCGCAGGGGTTGGTAGGAGCTTATAGGGTTCCATAAGTTTCCAGAGGGTTGTGTAGGGTTCCGTAGGGGCCTGTGGTGTTCCCTAGGGGCCTATAGAGTCTCGTACGGTTCCGTAGGGGCCTGTGGTGTTCCCTAGGGGCCTGTAGAGTCTCGTACAGTTCCGTAGGGTCCTGTACGTTTCCATAAGCGCCCGCAGAGGTCTGAAGGGGCCCGTACTGTGCCGTAAGGATCCATAGGGTTCCGTAGAGCTTCGTAGGTTCCCTAGAGGCCTCTGGAGTACCGCAGGAGCCAGTAGTGTTCTGTAGGGGCCCGTAGGGTTCCTTCCATAGGAGCTGGCAGTGTTCCGTAGGGTCCTCTAGGGTTGAGTAAGTGCCCGCAGGAGTCTGTAGGAATCCGTGGGATTCTGTAAGGTTCTGGAGGGTTCTGCAGGGTTCCGTAGGGGCCCGTAGAGTTCCGTAGTGGCTGGTAAAGTTCCCTAGGGCCCTGTACCGTTCTGTAACTGCCTGCAAGGGTCTTTAGGCTTCCGTAGGGGCTGGTAGGGTTCCATAAAGTTCCGTGGGTTCCTGCAGAGTTCTGCAAGTGCCCGCAAGGGCCTGTAGGGGCCCACAGTGTTTCTGCCAGGTTCCGTAGAGTTCCGTAGGGGCCATATTTTTCTGTAGTGGCTGGTAGTATTCTGTAGGGGTCTGTAGGTTTCCGTAGGCGCCTGCAGTGTTCTGTAGGAGCCCATAGGGTTTTAGTGAGGTTCCGTTGTGTTGCTAAGGGTCTTGTAGAGTGCTGTCGGGTCCTGGAGTATTCTGTAGGGTTCCAGAGGGGCTCGTAGGGTTCCATCGAAATCTATAGGGTTCCCTAGGGGCCCATAGAGTCCCATAGATTTCCGTAGGGACCTGTAGGGTTGTGTAAGTGCCCGCAGAAGTCTGTAGGAGTCTGTGGGATTCTGTAAGGTTCCGGAGGGTTCTGCAGGGTTCCGTAGGGGCCCGTAGAGTTCCGTAGTGGCTGGTAAAGTTCCGTAGGGCCCTGTGGGGTTCTGTATGGACCTGTAGGGTTCCGTAGAGGCCTGCAGGTTTCCGTAAGTGCCCGCAGGTGTCTGTAGGGTTCCGTAGGGGTCTGTAGGGTTCCGTAGGCACCTGCAGTGTTCTGCAGGAGCCCATAGGGTTTTAGTGAGGTTCCGTTGTGTTGCTAAGGGTCTAGTAGAGTGCTGTCGGGTCCTGGAGTATTCTGTAGGGTTCCAGAGGGCCTCGTAGGGTTCCGTCGAAATCTGTAGGGTTCCCTAGGGGCCCATAGAGTCCCGTAGATTGCCGTAGGGACCTGTAGGGTTGTGTAAGTGCTCGCAGGGGTTGGTAGGAGCTTGTAGGGTTCCATAAGTTTCCAGAGGGTTGTGTAGGGTTCCGTAGGGGCCTGTGGTGTTCCCTAAGGGCCTGTAGAGTCTCGTACGGTTCCGTAGGGGCCTGTGGTGTTCCCTAGGGGCCTGTAGAGTCTCGTACAGTTCCGTAGGGTCCTGTAGGTTTCCATAAGCGCCCGCAGAGGTCTGAAGGGGCCCGTACTGTGCCGTAAGGATCCACAGGGCTCCGTAGAGCTTTGTAGGTTCCCTAGAGGCCTCTGGAGTACCGCAGGAGCCAGTAGTGTTCTGTAGGGGCCCGTAGGGTTCCTTCCATAGGAGCTGGCAGTGTTCCGTAGGGTCCTCTAGGGTTGAGTAAGTGCCCGCAGGAGTCTGTAGGAATCTGTGGGATTCTGTAAGGTTCTGGAGGGTTCTGCAGGGTTCCGTAGGGGCCCGTAGAGTTCCGTAGTGGCTGGTAAAGTTCCCTAGGGCCCTGTACCGTTCCGTAACTGCCTGCAAGGGTCTTTAGGCTTCCGTAGGGGCTGGTAGGGTTCCATAAAGTTCCATGGGTTCCTGCAGAGTTCTGCAAGTGCCCGCAAGGGCCTGTAGGGGCCCACAGTGTTTCTGTCAGGTTCCGTAGAGTTCCGTAGGGGCCATATTTTTCTGTAGTGGCTGGTAGTATTCTGTAGGGGTCTGTAGGTTTCCGTAGGCGCCTACAGTGTTCTGTAGGAGCCCATAGGGTTTTAGTGAGGTTCCGTTGTGTTGCTAAGGGTCTTGTAGAGTGCTGTCGGGTCCTGGAGTATTCTGTAGGGTTCCAGAGGGGCTCGTAGGGTTCCGTCGAAATCTGTAGGGTTCCCTAGGGGCCCATAGAGTCCCGTAGATTGCCGTAGGGACCTGTAGGGTTGTGTAAGTGCTCGCAGGGGTTGGTAGGAGCTTGTAGGGTTCCATAAGTTTCCAGAGGGTTGTGTAGGGTTCCGTAGGGGCCTGTGGTGTTCCCTAAGGGCCTGTAGAGTCTCGTACGGTTCCGTAGGGGCCTGTGGTGTTCCCTAGGGGCCTGTAGAGTCTCGTACAGTTCCGTAGGGTCCTGTAGGTTTCCATAAGCGCCCGCAGAGGTCTGAAGGGGCCCGTACTGTGCCGTAAGGATCCATAGGGCTCCGTAGAGCTTCGTAGGTTCCCTAGAGGCCTCTGGAGTACCGCAGGAGCCAGTAGTGTTCTGTAGGGGCCCGTAGGGTTCCTTCCATAGGAGCTGGCAGTGTTCCGTAGGGTCCTCTAGGGTTGAGTAAGTGCCCGCAGGAGTCTGTAGGAATCTGTGGGATTCTGTAAGGTTCTGGAGGGTTCTGCAGGGTTCCGTAGGGGCCCGTAGAGTTCCGTAGTGGCTGGTAAAGTTCCCTAGGGCCCTGTACCGTTCCGTAACTGCCTGCAAGGGTCTTTAGGCTTCCGTAGGGGCTGGGAGGGTTCCATAAAGTTCCGTGGGTTCCTGCAGAGTTCTGCAAGTGCCCGCAAGGGCCTGTAGGGGCCCACAGTGTTTCTGCCAGGTTCCGTAGAGTTCCGTAGGGGCCATATTTTTCTGTAGTGGCTGGTAGTATTCTGTAGGGGTCTGTAGGTTTCCGTAGGCACCTACAGTGTTCTGTAGGAGCCCATAGGGTTTTAGTGAGGTTCCGTTGTGTTGCTAAGGGTCTTGTAGAGTGCTGTCGGGTCCTGGAGTATTCTGTAGGGTTCCAGAGGGGCTCGTAGGGTTCCGTCGAAATCTAAAGGGTTCCCTAGGGGCCCATAGAGTCCCGTAGATTGCCGTAGGGACCTGTAGGGTTGTGTAAGTGCCCGCAGAAGTCTGTAGGAGTCTGTGGGATTCTGTAAGGTTCTGGAGGGTTCTGCAGGGTTCCGTAGGGGCCCGTAGAGTTCCGTAGTGGCTGGTAAAGTTCCGTAGGGCCCTGTGGGGTTCTGTATGGACCTGTAGGGTTCCGTAGGGGCCTGCAGGGTTCCGTAAGTGCCCGCAGGTGTCTGTAGGGTTCCGTAGGGGTCTGTAGGGTTCCGTAGGCACCTGCAGTGTTCTGTAGGAGCCCATAGGGTTTTAGTGAGGTTCCGTTGTGTTGCTAAGGGTCTTGTAGAGTGCTGTCGGGTCCTGGAGTATTCTGTAGGGTTCCAGAGGGCCTCATAGGGTTCCATCGAAATCTATAGGGTTCCCTAGGGGCCCATAGAGTCCCGTAGATTGCCGTAGGGACCTGTAGGGTTGTGTAAGTGCTCGCAGGGGTTGGTAGGAGCTTATAGGGTTCCATAAGTTTCCAGAGGGTTGTGTAGGGTTCCGTAGGGGCCTGTGGTGTTCCCTAGGGGCCTATAGAGTCTCGTACGGTTCCGTAGGGGCCTGTGGTGTTCCCTAGGGGCCTGTAGAGTCTCGTACAGTTCCGTAGGGTCCTGTAGGTTTCCATAAGCGCCCGCAGAGGTCTGAAGGGGCCCGTACTGTGCCGTAAGGATCCATAGGGTTCCGTAGAGCTTCGTAGGTTCCCTAGAGGCCTCTGGAGTACCGCAGGAGCCAGTAGTGTTCTGTAGGGGCCCGTAGGGTTCCTTCCATAGGAGCTGGCAGTGTTCCGTAGGGTCCTCTAGGGTTGAGTAAGTGCCCGCAGGAGTCTGTAGGAATCCGTGGGATTCTGTAAGGTTCTGGAGGGTTCTGCAGGGTTCCGTAGGGGCCCGTAGAGTTCCGTAGTGGCTGGTAAAGTTCCCTAGGGCCCTGTACCGTTCTGTAACTGCCTGCAAGGGTCTTTAGGCTTCCGTAGGGGCTGGTAGGGTTCCATAAAGTTCCGTGGGTTCCTGCAGAGTTCTGCAAGTGCCCGCAAGGGCCTGTAGGGGCCCACAGTGTTTCTGCCAGGTTCCGTAGAGTTCCGTAGGGGCCATATTTTTCTGTAGTGGCTGGTAGTATTCTGTAGGGGTCTGTAGGTTTCCGTAGGCGCCTGCAGTGTTCTGTAGGAGCCCATAGGGTTTTAGTGAGGTTCCGTTGTGTTGCTAAGGGTCTTGTAGAGTGCTGTCGGGTCCTGGAGTATTCTGTAGGGTTCCAGAGGGGCTCGTAGGGTTCCATCGAAATCTATAGGGTTCCCTAGGGGCCCATAGAGTCCCATAGATTTCCGTAGGGACCTGTAGGGTTGTGTAAGTGCCCGCAGAAGTCTGTAGGAGTCTGTGGGATTCTGTAAGGTTCCGGAGGGTTCTGCAGGGTTCCGTAGGGGCCCGTAGAGTTCCGTAGTGGCTGGTAAAGTTCCGTAGGGCCCTGTGGGGTTCTGTATGGACCTGTAGGGTTCCGTAGGGGCCTGCAGGGTTCCGTAAGTGCCCGCAGGTGTCTGTAGGGTTCCGTAGGGGTCTGTAGGGTTCCGTAGGCACCTGCAGTGTTCTGCAGGAGCCCATAGGGTTTTAGTGAGGTTCCGTTGTGTTGCTAAGGGTCTAGTAGAGTGCTGTCGGGTCCTGGAGTATTCTGTAGGGTTCCAGAGGGCCTCGTAGGGTTCCGTCGAAATCTGTAGGGTTCCCTAGGGGCCCATAGAGTCCCGTAGATTGCCGTAGGGACCTGTAGGGTTGTGTAAGTGCTCGCAGGGGTTGGTAGGAGCTTGTAGGGTTCCATAAGTTTCCAGAGGGTTGTGTAGGGTTCCGTAGGGGCCTGTGGTGTTCCCTAAGGGCCTGTAGAGTCTCGTACGGTTCCGTAGGGGCCTGTGGTGTTCCCTAGGGGCCTGTAGAGTCTCGTACAGTTCCGTAGGGTCCTGTAGGTTTCCATAAGCGCCCGCAGAGGTCTGAAGGGGCCCGTACTGTGCCGTAAGGATCCACAGGGCTCCGTAGAGCTTTGTAGGTTCCCTAGAGGCCTCTGGAGTACCGCAGGAGCCAGTAGTGTTCTGTAGGGGCCCGTAGGGTTCCTTCCATAGGAGCTGGCAGTGTTCCGTAGGGTCCTCTAGGGTTGAGTAAGTGCCCGCAGGAGTCTGTAGGAATCTGTGGGATTCTGTAAGGTTCTGGAGGGTTCTGCAGGGTTCCGTAGGGGCCCGTAGAGTTCCGTAGTGGCTGGTAAAGTTCCCTAGGGCCCTGTACCGTTCCGTAACTGCCTGCAAGGGTCTTTAGGCTTCCGTAGGGGCTGGTAGGGTTCCATAAAGTTCCATGGGTTCCTGCAGAGTTCTGCAAGTGCCCGCAAGGGCCTGTAGGGGCCCACAGTGTTTCTGTCAGGTTCCGTAGAGTTCCGTAGGGGCCATATTTTTCTGTAGTGGCTGGTAGTATTCTGTAGGGGTCTGTAGGTTTCCGTAGGCGCCTACAGTGTTCTGTAGGAGCCCATAGGGTTTTAGTGAGGTTCCGTTGTGTTGCTAAGGGTCTTGTAGAGTGCTGTCGGGTCCTGGAGTATTCTGTAGGGTTCCAGAGGGGCTCGTAGGGTTCCGTCGAAATCTGTAGGGTTCCCTAGGGGCCCATAGAGTCCCGTAGATTGCCGTAGGGACCTGTAGGGTTGTGTAAGTGCTCGCAGGGGTTGGTAGGAGCTTGTAGGGTTCCATAAGTTTCCAGAGGGTTGTGTAGGGTTCCGTAGGGGCCTGTGGTGTTCCCTAAGGGCCTGTAGAGTCTCGTACGGTTCCGTAGGGGCCTGTGGTGTTCCCTAGGGGCCTGTAGAGTCTCGTACAGTTCCGTAGGGTCCTGTAGGTTTCCATAAGCGCCCGCAGAGGTCTGAAGGGGCCCGTACTGTGCCGTAAGGATCCATAGGGCTCCGTAGAGCTTCGTAGGTTCCCTAGAGGCCTCTGGAGTACCGCAGGAGCCAGTAGTGTTCTGTAGGGGCCCGTAGGGTTCCTTCCATAGGAGCTGGCAGTGTTCCGTAGGGTCCTCTAGGGTTGAGTAAGTGCCCGCAGGAGTCTGTAGGAATCTGTGGGATTCTGTAAGGTTCTGGAGGGTTCTGCAGGGTTCCGTAGGGGCCCGTAGAGTTCCGTAGTGGCTGGTAAAGTTCCCTAGGGCCCTGTACCGTTCCGTAACTGCCTGCAAGGGTCTTTAGGCTTCCGTAGGGGCTGGTAGGGTTCCATAAAGTTCCATGGGTTCCTGCAGAGTTCTGCAAGTGCCCGCAAGGGCCTGTAGGGGCCCACAGTGTTTCTGTCAGGTTCCGTAGAGTTCCGTAGGGGCCATATTTTTCTGTAGTGGCTGGTAGTATTCTGTAGGGGTCTGTAGGTTTCCGTAGGCGCCTGCAGTGTTCTGTAGGAGCCCATAGGGTTTTAGTGAGGTTCCGTTGTGTTGCTAAGGGTCTTGTAGAGTGCTGTCGGGTCCTGGAGTATTCTGTAGGGTTCCAGAGGGGCTCGTAGGGTTCCATCGAAATCTATAGGGTTCCCTAGGGGCCCATAGAGTCCCATAGATTTCCGTAGGGACCTGTAGGGTTGTGTAAGTGCCCGCAGAAGTCTGTAGGAGTCTGTGGGATTCTGTAAGGTTCCGGAGGGTTCTGCAGGGTTCCGTAGGGACCCGTAGAGTTCCGTAGTGGCTGGTAAAGTTCCGTAGGGCCCTGTGGGGTTCTGTATGGACCTGTAGGGTTCCGTAGAGGCCTGCAGGTTTCCGTAAGTGCCCGCAGGTGTCTGTAGGGTTCCGTAGGGGTCTCTAGGGTTCCGTAGGCACCTGCAGTGTTCTGTAGGAGCCCATAGGGTTTTAGTGAGGTTCCGTTGTGTTGCTAAGGGTCTTGTAGAGTGCTGTCGGGTCCTGGAGTATTCTGTAGGGTTCCAGAGGGCCTCATAGGGTTCCATCGAAATCTATAGGGTTCCCTAGGGGCCCATAGAGTCCCGTAGATTGCCGTAGGGACCTGTAGGGTTGTGTAAGTGCCCGCAGAAGTCTGTAGGAGTCTGTGGGCTTGTGTAAGGTTCCGGAGGGTTCTGCAGGGTTCCGTAGGGGCCCGTAGAGTTCCGTAGTGGCTGGTAAAGTTCCGTAGGGCCCTGTGGGGTTCTGTATGGACCTGTAGGGTTCCGTAGGGGCCTGCAGGGTTCCGTAAGTGCCCGCAGGTGTCTGTAGGGTTCCGTAGGGGTCTGTAGGGTTCCGTAGGCACCTGCAGTGTTCTGCAGGAGCCCATAGGGTTTTAGTGAGGTTCCGTTGTGTTGCTAAGGGTCTTGTAGAGTGCTGTCGGGTCCTGGAGTATTCTGTAGGGTTCCAGAGGGGCTCGTAGGGTTCCGTCACAATCTGTAGGCTTCCCTAGGGGCCCATAGAGTCCCGTAGATTGCTGTAGGGACCTGTAGGGTTGTGTAAGTGCTCGCAGGGGTTGGTAGGAGCTTGTAGGGTTCCATAAGTTTCCATAGGGTTGTGTAGGGTTCCGTAGGGGCCTGTGGTGTTCCCTAGGGGCCTGTAGAGTCTCGTACGGTTCCGTAGGGGCCTGTGGTGTTCCCTAGGGGCCTGTAGAGTCTCGTACAGTTCCGTAGGGTCTTGTAGGTTTCCATAAGCGCCCGCAGAGGTCTGAAGGGGCCCGTACTGTTCCGTAAGGATCCATAGGGTTCCGTAGAGCTTCGTAGGTTCCGTAGAGGCCTCTGGAGTACCGCAGGAGCCAGTAGTGTTCTGTAGGGGCCCGTAGGGTTCCTTCCATAGGAGCTGGCAGTGTTCCGCAGGGTCCTCTAGGGTTGAGTAAGTGCCTGCAGGAGTCCGTAGGAATCCGTGGGATTCTGTAAGGTTCTGGAGGGTTCTGCAGGGTTCCGTAGGGGCCCGTAGAGTTCCGTAGTGGCTGGTAAAGTTCCCTAGGGCCCTGTACCGTTCCGTAACTGCCTGCAAGGGTCTTTAGGCTTCCGTAGGGGCTGGTAGGGTTCCATAAAGTTCCGTGGGTTCCTGCAGAGTTCTGCAAGTGCCCGCAAGGGCCTGTAGGGGCCCACAGTGTTTCTGCCAGGTTCCGTAGAGTTCCGTAGGGGCCATATTTTTCTGTAGTGGCTGGTAGTATTCTGTAGGGGTCTGTAGGTTTCCGTAGGCGCCTGCAGTGTTCTGTAGGAGCCCATAGGGTTTTAGTGAGGTTCCGTTGTGTTGCTAAGGGTCTTGTAGAGTGCTGTCGGGTCCTGGAGTATTCTGTAGGGTTCCAGAGGGGCTCGTAGGGTTCCGTCGAAATCTGAAGGGTTCCCTAGGGGCCCATAGAGTCCCGTAGATTTCCGTAGGGACCTGTAGGGTTGTGTAAGTGCTCGCAGGGGTTGGTAGGAGCTTGTAGGGTTCCATAAGTTTCCAGAGGGTTGTGTAGGGTTCCGTAGGGGCCTGTGGTGTTTCCTAAGGGCCTGTAGAGTCTCGTACGGTTCCGTAGGGGCCTGTGGTGTTCCCTAGGGGCCTGTAGAGTCTCGTACAGTTCCGTAGGGTCCTGTAGGTTTCCATAAGCGCCCGCAGAGGTCTGAATGGGCCCGTACTGTTCCGTAAGGATCCATAGGGCTCCGTAGAGATTTGTAGGTTCCCTAGAGGCCTCTGGAGTACCGCAGGAGCCAGTAGTGTTCTGTAGGGGCCCGTAGGGTTCCTTCCATAGGAGCTGGCAGTGTTCCGTAGGGTCCTCTAGGGTTGTAAGTGCCCGCAGGAGTCTGTAGGAATCCGTGGGATTCTGTAAGGTTCTGGAGGGTTCTGCAGGGTTCTGTAGGGGCCCGTAGAGTTCCGTAGTGGCTGGTAAAGTTCCCTAGGGCCCTGTACCGTTCCGTAACTGCCTGCAAGGGTCTTTAGGCTTCCGTAGGGGCTGGTAGGGTTCCATAAAGTTCCGTGGGTGCCTGCAGAGTTCTGCAAGTGCCCGCAAGGGCCTGTAGGGGCGCACAGTGTTTCTGCCAGGTTCCGTAGAGTTCCGTAGGGGCCATATTTTTCTGTAGTGGCTGGTAGTATTCTGTAGGGGTCTGTAGGTTTCCGTAGGCGCCTGCAGTGTTCTGTAGGAGCCCATAGGGTTTTCGTGAGGTTCCGTTGTGTTGCTAAGGGTCTTGTAGAGTGCTGTCGGGTCCTGGAGTATTCTGTAGGGTTCCAGAGGGCCTCATAGGGTTCCGTCAAAATCTATAGGGTTCCCTAGGGGCCCGTAGAGTCCCATAGATTTCCGTAGGGGCCTGTAGGGTTGTGTAAGTGCTCGCAGGGGTTGGTAGGAGCTTGTAGGGTTCCATAAGTTTCCAGAGGGTTGTGTAGGGTTCCGTAGGGGCCTGTGGTGTTCCCTAAGGGCCTGTAGAGTCTCGTACGGTTCCGTAGGGGCCTGTGGTGTTCCCTAGGGGCCTGTAGAGTCTCGTACAGTTCCGTAGGGTCCTGTAGGTTTCCATAAGCGCCCGCAGAGGTCTGAAGGGGCCCGTACTGTTCCGTAAGGATCCATAGGGCTCCGTAGAGCTTTGTAGGTTCCCTAGAGGCCTCTGGAGTACCGCAGGAGCCAGTAGTGTTCTGTAGGGGCCCGTAGGGTTCCTTCCATAGGAGCTGGCAGTGTTCCGTAGGGTCCTCTAGGGTTGTAAGTGCCCGCAGGAGTCTGTAGGAATCCGTGGGATTCTGTAAGCTTCTGGAGGGTTCTGCAGGGTTCTGTAGGGGCCCGTAGACTTCCGTAGTGGCTGGTAAAGTTCCCTAGGGCCCTGTACCGTTCCGTAACTGCCTGCAAGGGTCTTTAGGCTTCCGTAGGGGCTGGTAGGGTTCCATAAAGTTCCGTGGGTTCCTGCAGAGTTCTGCAAGTGCCCGCAAGGGCCTGTAGGGGCCCACAGTGTTTCTGCCAGGTTCCGTAGAGTTCCGTAGGGGCCATATTTTTCTGTAGTGGCTGGTAGTATTCTGTAGGGGTCTGTAGGTTTCCGTAGGCGCCTGCAGTGTTCTGTAGGAGCCCATAGGGTTTTAGTGAGGTTCCGTTGTGTTGCTAAGGGTCTTGTAGAGTGCTGTCGGGTCCTGGAGTATTCTGTAGGGTTCCAGAGGGGCTCGTAGGGTTCCATCGAAATCTATAGGGTTCCCTAGGGGCCCATAGAGTCCCATAGATTTCCGTAGGGACCTGTAGGGTTGTGTAAGTGCCCGCAGAAGTCTGTAGGAGTCTGTGGGCTTGTGTAAGGTTCCGGAGGGTTCTGCAGGGTTCCGTAGGGGCCCGTAGAGTTCCGTAGTGGCTGGTAAAGTTCCGTAGGGCCCTGTGGGGTTCTGTATGGACCTGTAGGGTTCCGTAGGGGCCTGCAGGGTTCCGTAAGTGCCCGCAGGTGTCTGTAGGGTTCCGTAGGGGTCTGTAGGGTTCCGTAGGCACCTGCAGTGTTCTGTAGGAGCCCATAGGGTTTTAGTGAGGTTCCGTTGTGTTGCTAAGGGTCTTGTAGAGTGCTGTCGGGTCCTGGAGTATTCTGTAGGGTTCCAGAGGGCCTCGTAGGGTTCCGTCGAAATCTGTAGGGTTCCCTAGGGGCCCATAGAGTCCCGTAGATTTCCGTAGGGACCTGTAGGGTTGTGTAAGTGCTCGCAGGGGTTGGTAGGAGCTTGTAGGGTTCCATAAGTTTCCAGAGGGTTGTGTAGGGTTCCGTAGGGGCCTGTGGTGTTCCCTAGGGGCCTGTAGAGTCTCGTACGGTTCCGTAGGGGCCTGTGGTGTTCCCTAGGGGCCTGTAGAGTCTCGTACAGTTCCGTAGGGTCCTGTAGGTTTCCATAAGCGCCCGCAGAGGTCTGAAGGGGCCCGTACTGTGCCGTAAGGATCCATAGGGTTCCGTAGAGCTTCGTAGGTTCCCTAGAGGCCTCTGGAGTACCGCAGGAGCCAGTAGTGTTCTGTAGGGGCCCGTAGGGTTCCTTCCATAGGAGCTGGCAGTGTTCCGTAGGGTCCTCTAGGGTTGAGTAAGTGCCCGCAGGAGTCTGTAGGAATCCGTGGGATTCTGTAAGGTTCTGGAGGGTTCTGCAGGGTTCCGTAGGGGCCCGTAGAGTTCCGTAGTGGCTGGTAAAGTTCCGTAGGGCCCTGTACCGTTCCGTAACTGCCTGCAAGGGTCTTTAGGCTTCCGTAGGGGCTGGTAGGGTTCCATAAAGTTCCGTGGGTTCCTGCAGAGTTCTGCAAGTGCCCGCAAGGGCCTGTAGGGGCCCACAGTGTTTCTGCCAGGTTCCGTAGAGTTCCGTAGGGGCCATATTTTTCTGTAGTGGCTGGTAGTATTCTGTAGGGGTCTGTAGGTTTCCGTAGCCGCCTACAGTGTTCTGTAGGAGCCCATAGGGTTTTAGTGAGGTTCCGTTGTGTTGCTAAGGGTCTTGTAGAGTGCTGTCGGGTCCTGGAGTATTCTGTAGGGTTCCAGAGGGCCTCATAGGGTTCCATCGAAATCTATAGGGTTCCCTAGGGGCCCATAGAGTCCCGTAGATTGCCGTAGGGACCTGTAGGGTTGTGTAAGTGCTCGCAGGGGTTGGTAGGAGCTTGTAGGGTTCCATAAGTTTCCAGAGGGTTGTGTAGGGTTCCGTAGGGGCCTGTGGTGTTCCCTAGGGGCCTGTAGAGTCTCGTACGGTTCCGTAGGGGCCTGTGGTGTTCCCTAGGGGCCTGTAGAGTCTCATACAGTTCCGTAGGGTCCTGTAGGTTTCCATAAGCGCCCGCAGAGGTCTGAAGGGGCCCGTACTGTGCCGTAAGGATCCATAGGGTTCCGTAGAGCTTCGTAGGTTCCCTAGAGGCCTGTAGAGTACCGCAGGAGCCAGTAGTGTTCTGTAGGGGCCCGTAGGGTTCCTTCCATAGGAGCTGGCAGTGTTCCGTAGGGTCCTCTAGGGTTGAGTAAGTGCCCGCAGGAGTCTGTAGGAATCCGTGGGATTCTGTAAGGTTCTGGAGGGTTCTGCAGGGTTCCGTAGGGGCCCGTAGAGTTCCATCGTGGCTGGTAAAGTTCCCTAGGGCCCTGTACCGTTCCGTAACTGCCTGCAAGGGTCTTTAGGCTTCCGTAGGGGCTGGGAGGGTTCCATAAAGTTCCGTGGGTTCCTGCAGAGTTCTGCAAGTGCCCGCAAGGGCCTGTAGGGGCGCACAGTGTTTCTGCCAGGTTCCGTAGAGTTCCGTAGGGGCCATATTTTTCTGTAGTGGCTGGTAGTATTCTGTAGGGGTCTGTAGGTTTCCGTAGGCGCCTGCAGTGTTCTGTAGGAGCCCATAGGGTTTTCGTGAGGTTCCGTTGTGTTGCTAAGGGTCTTGTAGAGTGCTGTCGGGTCCTGGAGTATTCTGTAGGGTTCCAGAGGGGCTCGTAGGGTTCCGTCGAAATCTGTAGGGTTCCCTAGGGGCCCATAGAGTCCCGTAGATTTCCGTAGGGACCTGTAGGGTTGTGTAAGTGCCCGCAGAAGTCTGTAGGAGTCTGTGGGATTCTGTAAGGTTCTGGAGGGTTCTGCAGGGTTCCGTAGGGACCCGTAGAGTTCCGTAGTGGCTGGTAAAGTTCCCTAGGGCCCTGTGGGGTTCTGTATGGACCTGTAGGGTTCCGTAGGGGCCTGCAGGGTTCCGTAAGTGCCCGCAGGTGTCTGTAGGGTTCCGTAGGGGTCTCTAGGGTTTCGTAGGCACCTGCAGTGTTCTGTAGGAGCCCATAGGGTTTTCGTGAGGTTCCGTTGTGTCGCTAAGGGTCTTGTAGAGTGCTGTCGGGTCCTGGAGTATTCTGTAGGGTTCCAGAGGGGCTCGTAGGGTTCCGTCGAAATATGTAGGGTTCCCTAGGGGCCCATAGAGTCCCGTAGATTTCCGTAGGGACCTGTAGGGTTGTGTAAGTGCTCGCAGGGGTTGGTAGGAGCTTGTAGGGTTCCATAAGTTTCCATAGGGTTGTGTAGGGTTCCGTAGGGGCCTGTGGTGTTCCCTAAGGGCCTGTAGAGTCTCGTACGGTTCCGTAGGGGCCTGTGGTGTTCCCTAGGGGCCTGTAGAGTCTCGTACAGTTCCGTAGGGTCCTGTAGGTTTCCATAAGCGCCCGCAGAGGTCTGAAGGGGCCCGTACTGTTCCGTAAGGATCCATAGGGCTCCGTAGAGCTTCGTAGGTTCCCTAGAGGCCTCTGGAGTACCGCAGGAGCCAGTAGTGTTCTTCAGGGGCCCGTAGGGTTCCTTCCATAGGAGCTGGCAGTGTTCCGTAGGGTCCTCTAGGGTTGAGTAAGTGCCCGCAGGAGTCCGTAGGAATCCGTGGGATTCTGTAAGGTTCTGGAGGGTTCTGCAGGGTTCCGTAGGGGCCCGTAGAGTTCCGTAGTGGCTGGTAAAGTTCCCTAGGGCCCTGTACCGTTCCGTAACTGCCTGCAAGGGTCTTTAGGCTTCCGTAGGGGCTGGGAGGGTTCCATAAAGTTCCGTGGGTTCCTGCAGAGTTCTGCAAGTGCCCGCAAGGGCCTGTAGGGGCCCACAGTGTTTCTGCCAGGTTCCGTAGAGTTCTGTAGGGGCCATATTTTTCTGTAGTGGCTGGTAGTATTCTGTAGGGGTCTGTAGGTTTCCGTAGGCGCCTACAGTGTTCTGTAGGAGCCCATAGGGTTTTAGTGAGGTTCCGTTGTGTTGCTAAGGTTCTTGTAGAGTGTTGTCGGGTCCTGGAGTATTCTGTAGGGTTCCAGAGGGGCTCGTAGGGTTCCGTCGAAATCTATAGGGTTCCCTAGGGGCCCATAGAGTCCCGTAGATTTCCGTAGGGACCTGTAGGGTTGTGTAAGTGCCCGCAGAAGTCTGTAGGAGTCTGTGGGATTCTGTAAGGTTCCGGAGGGTTCTGCAGGGTTCCGTAGGGGCCCGTAGAGTTCCGTAGTGGCTGGTAAAGTTCCGTAGGGCCCTGTGGGGTTCTGTATGGACCTGTAGGGTTCCGTAGAGGCCTGCAGGTTTCCGTAAGTGCCCGCAGGTGTCTGTAGGGTTCCGTAGGGGTCTGTAGGGTTCCGTAGGCACCTGCAGTGTTCTGTAGGAGCCCATAGGGTTTTAGTGAGGTTCCGTTGTGTTGCTAAGGGTCTTGTAGAGTGCTGTCGGGGCCTGGAGTATTCTGTAGGGTTCCAGAGGGCCTCATAGGGTTCCATCGAAAGCTATAGGGTTCCCTAGGGGCCCATAGAGTCCCGTAGATTGCCGTAGGGACCTGTAGGGTTGTGTAAGTGCTCGCAGGGGTTGGTAGGAGCTTGTAGGGTTCCATAAGTTTCCAGAGGGTTGTGTAGGGTTCCGTAGGGGCCTGTGGTGTTCCCTAGGGGCCTGTAGAGTCTCGTACGGTTCCGTAGGGGCCTGTGGTGTTCCCTAGGGGCCTGTAGAGTCTCGTACAGTTCCGTAGGGTCCTGTAGGTTTCCATAAGCGCCTGCAGAGGTCTGAAGGGGCCCGTACTGTTCCGTAAGGATCCATAGGGCTCCGTAGAGCTTTGTAGGTTCCCTAGAGGCCTCTGGAGTACCGCAGGAGCCAGTAGTGTTCTGTAGGGGCCCGTAGGGTTCCTTCCATAGGAGCTGGCAGTGTTCCGTAGGGTCCTCTAGGGTTGTAAGTGCCCGCAGGAGTCTGTAGGAATCCGTGGGATTCTGTAAGGTTCTGGAGGGTTCTGCAGGGTTCCGTAGGGGCCCGTAGAGTTCCGTAGTGGCTGGTAAAGTTCCCTAGGGCCCTGTACCGTTCCGTAACTGCCTGCAAGGGTCTTTAGGCTTCCGTAGGGGCTGGTAGGGTTCCATAAAGTTCCGTGGGTTCCTGCAGAGTTCTGCAAGTGCCCGCAAGGGCCTGTAGGGGCCCACAGTGTTTCTGCCAGGTTCCGTAGAGTTCCGTAGGGGCCATATTTTTCTGTAGTGGCTGGTAGTATTCTGTAGGGGTCTGTAGGTTTCCGTAGGCGCCTGCAGTGTTCTGTAGGAGCCCATAGGGTTTTAGTGAGGTTCCGTTGTGTTGCTAAGGGTCTTGTAGAGTGCTGTCGGGTCCTGGAGTATTCTGTAGGGTTCCAGAGGGGCTCGTAGGATTCTGTCGAAATCTGTAGGGTTCCCTAGCGGCCCATAGAGTCCCGTAGATTTCCGTAGGGACCTGTAGGGTTGTGTAAGTGCCCGCAGAAGTCTGTAGGAGTCTGTGGGATTCTGTAAGGTTCCGGAGGGTTCTGCAGTGTTCCGTAGGGACCCGTAGAGTTCCGTAGTGGCTGGTAAAGTTCCGTAGGGCCCTGTGGGGTTCTGTATGGACCTGTAGGGTTCCGTAGGGGCCTGCAGGTTTCCGTAAGTGCCCGCAGGTGTCTGTAGGGTTCCGTAGGGTTCTGTAGGGTTTCGTAGGCACCTGCAGTGTTCTGTAGGAGCCCATAGGGTTTTAGTGAGGTTCCGTTGTGTTGCTAAGGGTCTTGTAGAGTGCTGTCGGGTCCTGGAGTATTCTGTAGGGTTCCAGAGGGCCTCATAGGGTTCCATCGAAATCTATAGGGTTCCCTAGGGGCCCATAGAGTCCCGTAGATTTCCGTAGGGACCTGTAGGGTTGTGTAAGTGCTCGCAGGGGTTGGTAGGAGCTTGTAGGGTTCCATAAGTTTCCAGAGGGTTGTGTAGGGTTCCGTAGGGGCCTGTGGTGTTCCCTAGGGGCCTGTAGAGTCTCGTACGGTTCCGTAGAGGCCTGTGGTGTTCCCTAGGGGCCTGTAGAGTCTCGTACAGTTCCGTAGGGTCCTGTAGGTTTCCATAAGCGCCCGCAGAGGTCTGAAGGGGCCCGTACTGTGCCGTAAGGATCCATAGGGTTCCGTAGAGCTTCGTAGGTTCCCTAGAGGCCTCTGGAGTACCGCAGGAGCCAGTAGTGTTCTGTAGGGGCCCGTAGGGTTCCTTCCATAGGAGCTGGCAGTGTTCCGTAGGGTCCTCTAGGGTTGAGTAAGTGCCCGCAGGAGTCTGTAGGAATCCGTGGGATTCTGTAAGGTTCTGGAGGGTTCTGCAGGGTTCCGTAGGGGCCCGTAGAGTTCCGTAGTGGCTGGTAAAGTTCCCTAGGGCCCTGTACCGTTCCGTAACTGCCTGCAAGGGTCTTTAGGCTTCCGTAGGGGCTGGGAGGGTTCCATAAAGTTCCGTGGGTTCCTGCAGAGTTCTGCAAGTGCCCGCAAGGGCCTGTAGGGGCGCACAGTGTTTCTGCCAGGTTCCGTAGAGTTCCGTAGGGGCCATATTTTTCTGTAGTGGCTGGTAGTATTCTGTAGGGGTCTGTAGGTTTCCGTAGGCGCCTGCAGTGTTCTGTAGGAGCCCATAGGGTTTTAGTGAGGTTCCGTTGTGTTGCTAAGGGTCTTGTAGAGTGCTGTCGGGTCCTGGAGTATTCTGTAGGGTTCCAGAAGGGCTCGTAGGGTTCCGTCGAAATCTGTAGGGTTCCCTAGGGGCCCATAGAGTCCCATAGATTTCCGTAGGGACCTGTAGGGTTGTGTAAGTGCCCGCAGAAGTCTGTAGGAGTCTGTGGGATTCTGTAAGGTTCTGGAGGGTTCTGCAGGGTTCCGTAGGGACCCGTAGAGTTCCGTAGTGGCTGGTAAAGTTCCGTAGGGCCCTGTGGGGTTCTGTATGGACCTGTAGGGTTCCGTAGGGGCCTGCAGGGTTCCGTAAGTGCCCGCAGGTGTCTGTAGGGTTCCGTAGGGGTCTCTAGGGTTTCGTAGGCACCTGCAGTGTTCTGTAGGAGCCCATAGGGTTTTAGTGAGGTTCCGTTGTGTCGCTAAGGGTCTTGTAGAGTGCTGTCGGGTCCTGGAGTATTCTGTAGGGTTCCAGAGGGGCTCGTAGGGTTCCGTCGAAATCTGTAGGGTTCCCTAGGGGCCCATAGAGTCCCGTAGATTGCCGTAGGGACCTGTAGGGTTGTGTAAGTGCTCGCAGGGGTTGGTAGGAGCTTGTAGGGTTCCATAAGTTTCCAGAGGGTTGTGTAGGGTTCCGTAGGGGCCTGTGGTGTTCCCTAGGGGCCTGTAGAGTCTCGTACGGTTCCGTAGGGGCCTGTGGTGTTCCCTAGAGGCCTGTAGAGTCTCGTACAGTTCCGTAGGGTCTTGTAGGTTTCCATAAGAGCCCGCAGAGGTCTGAAGGGGCCCGTACTGTGCCGTAAGGATCCATAGGGTTCCGTAGAGCTTTGTAGGTTCCGTAGAGGCCTCTGGAGTACCGCAGGAGCCAGTAGTGTTCTGTAGGGGCCCGTAGGGTTCCTTCCATAGGAGCTGGCAGTGTTCCGTAGGGTCCTCTAGGGTTGAGTAAGTGCCTGCAGGAGTCCGTAGGAATCCGTGGGATTCTGTAAGGTTCTGGAGGGTTCTGCAGGGTTCCGTAGGGGCCCGTAGAGTTCCATCGTGGCTGGTAAAGTTCCCTAGGGCCCTGTACCGTTCCGTAACTGCCTGCAAGGGTCTTTAGGCTTCCGTAGGGGCTGGTAGGGTTCCATAAAGTTCCGTGGGTTCCTGCAGAGTTCTGCAAGTGCCCGCAAGGGCCTGTAGGGGCCCACAGTGTTTCTGCCAGGTTCCGTAGAGTTCCGTAGGGGCCATATTTTTCTGTAGTGGCTGGTAGTATTCTGTAGGGGTCTGTAGGTTTCAGTAGGCGCCTGCAGTGTTCTGTAGGAGCCCATAGGGTTTTAGTGAGGTTCCGTTGTGTTGCTAAGGGTCTTGTAGAGTGCTGTCGGGTCCTGGAGTATTCTGTAGGGTTCCAGAGGGGCTCGTAGGGTTCCGTCGAAATCTGAAGGGTTCCCTAGGGGCCCATAGAGTCCCGTAGATTGCCGTAGGGACCTGTAGGGTTGTGTAAGTGCTCGCAGGGGTTGGTAGGAGCTTGTAGGGTTCCATAAGTTTCCAGAGGGTTGTGTAGGGTTCCGTAGGGGCCTGTGGTGTTCCCTAAGGGCCTGTAGAGTCTCGTACGGTTCCGTAGGGGCCTGTGGTGTTCCCTAGGGGCCTGTAGAGTCTCGTACAGTTCCGTAGGGTCCTGTAGGTTTCCATAAGCGCCCGCAGAGGTCTGAAGGGGCCCGTACTGTTCCGTAAGGATCCATAGGGCTCCGTAGAGCTTTGTAGGTTCCCCTGAGGCCTCTGGAGTACCGCAGGAGCCAGTAGTGTTCTGTAGGGGCCCGTAGGGTTCCTTCCATAGGAGCTGGCAGTGTTCCATAGGGTCCTCTAGGGTTGAAAGTGCCCGCAGGAGTCTGTAGGAATCCGTGGGTTTCTGTAAGGTTCTGGAGGGTTCTGCAGGGTTCCGTAGGGGCCCGTAGAGTTCCGTAGTGGCTGGTAAAGTTCCCTAGGGCCCTGTACCGTTCCGTAACTGCCTGCAAGGGTCTTTAGGCTTCCGTAGGGGCTGGTAGGCTTCCATAAAGTTCCGTGGGTTCCTGCAGAGTTCTGCAAGTGCCCGCAAGGGCCTGTAGGGGCCCACAGTGTTTCTGCCAGGTTCCGTAGAGTTCCGTAGGGGCCATATTTTTCTGTAGTGGCTGGTAGTATTCTGTAGGGGTCTGTAGGTTTCCGTAGGCGCCTGCAGTGTTCTGTAGGAGCCCATAGGGTTTTAGTGAGGTTCCGTTGTGTTGCTAAGGGTCTTGTAGAGTGCTGTCGGGTCCTGGAGTATTCTGTAGGGTTCCAGAGGGGCTCGTAGGATTCTGTCGAAATCTGTAGGGTTCCCTAGGGGCCCATAGAGTCCCATAGATTTCCGTAGGGACCTGTAGGGTTGTGTAAGTGCCCGCAGAAGTCTGTAGGAGTCTGTGGGATTCTGTAAGGTTCTGGAGGGTTCTGCAGGGTTCCGTAGGGACCCGTAGAGTTCTGTAGTGGCTGGTAAAGTTCCGTAGGGCCCTGTGGGGTTCTGTATGGACCTGTAGGGTTCCGTAGGGGCCTGCAGGGTTCCGTAAGTGCCCGCAGGTGTCTGTAGGGTTCCGTAGGGGTCTGTAGGGTTCCGTAGGCACCTGCAGTGTTCTGTAGGAGCCCATAGGGTTTTAGTGAGGTTCCGTTGTGTTGCTAAGGGTCTTGTAGAGTGCTGTCGGGTCCTGGAGTATTCTGTAGGGTTCCAGAGGGCCTCGTAGGGTTCCGTCGAAATCTGTAGGGTTCCCTAGGGGCCCATAGAGTCCCGTAGATTGCCGTAGGGACCTGTAGGGTTGTGTAAGTGCTCGCAGGGGTTGGTAGGAGCTTGTAGGGTTCCATAAGTTTCCAGAGGGTTGTGTAGGGTTCCGTAGGGGCCTGTGGTGTTCCCTAGGGGCCTGTAGAGTCTCGTACGGTTCCGTAGAGGCCTGTGGTGTTCCCTAGGGGCCTGTAGAGTCTCGTACAGTTCCGTAGGGTCCTGTAGGTTTCCATAAGCGCCCGCAGAGGTCTGAAGGGGCCCGTACTGTGCCGTAAGGATCCATAGGGTTCCGTAGAGCTTCGTAGGTTCCCTAGAGGCCTCTGGAGTACCGCAGGAGCCAGTAGTGTTCTGTAGGGGCCCGTAGGGTTCCTTCCATAGGAGCTGGCAGTGTTCCGTAGGGTCCTCTAGGGTTGTAAGTGCCCGCAGGAGTCTGTAGGAATCCGTGGGATTCTGTAAGGTTCTGGAGGGTTCTGCAGGGTTCTGTAGGGGCCCGTAGAGTTCCGTAGTGGCTGGTAAAGTTCCCTAGGGCCCTGTACCGTTCCGTAACTGCCTGCAAGGGTCTTTAGGCTTCCGTAGGGGCTGGTAGGGTTCCATAAAGTTCCGTGGGTGCCTGCAGAGTTCTGCAAGTGCCCGCAAGGGCCTGTAGGGGCGCACAGTGTTTCTGCCAGGTTCCGTAGAGTTCCGTAGGGGCCATATTTTTCTGTAGTGGCTGGTAGTATTCTGTAGGGGTCTGTAGGTTTCCGTAGGCGCCTGCAGTGTTCTGTAGGAGCCCATAGGGTTTTCGTGAGGTTCCGTTGTGTTGCTAAGGGTCTTGTAGAGTGCTGTCGGGTCCTGGAGTATTCTGTAGGGTTCCAGAGGGCCTCATAGGGTTCCGTCAAAATCTATAGGGTTCCCTAGGGGCCCGTAGAGTCCCATAGATTTCCGTAGGGGCCTGTAGGGTTGTGTAAGTGCTCGCAGGGGTTGGTAGGAGCTTGTAGGGTTCCATAAGTTTCCAGAGGGTTGTGTAGGGTTCCGTAGGGGCCTGTGGTGTTCCCTAAGGGCCTGTAGAGTCTCGTACGGTTCCGTAGGGGCCTGTGGTGTTCCCTAGGGGCCTGTAGAGTCTCGTACAGTTCCGTAGGGTCCTGTAGGTTTCCATAAGCGCCCGCAGAGGTCTGAAGGGGCCCGTACTGTTCCGTAAGGATCCATAGGGCTCCGTAGAGCTTTGTAGGTTCCCTAGAGGCCTCTGGAGTACCGCAGGAGCCAGTAGTGTTCTGTAGGGGCCCGTAGGGTTCCTTCCATAGGAGCTGGCAGTGTTCCGTAGGGTCCTCTAGGGTTGTAAGTGCCCGCAGGAGTCTGTAGGAATCCGTGGGATTCTGTAAGCTTCTGGAGGGTTCTGCAGGGTTCTGTAGGGGCCCGTAGACTTCCGTAGTGGCTGGTAAAGTTCCCTAGGGCCCTGTACCGTTCCGTAACTGCCTGCAAGGGTCTTTAGGCTTCCGTAGGGGCTGGTAGGGTTCCATAAAGTTCCGTGGGTTCCTGCAGAGTTCTGCAAGTGCCCGCAAGGGCCTGTAGGGGCCCACAGTGTTTCTGCCAGGTTCCGTAGAGTTCCGTAGGGGCCATATTTTTCTGTAGTGGCTGGTAGTATTCTGTAGGGGTCTGTAGGTTTCCGTAGGCGCCTGCAGTGTTCTGTAGGAGCCCATAGGGTTTTAGTGAGGTTCCGTTGTGTTGCTAAGGGTCTTGTAGAGTGCTGTCGGGTCCTGGAGTATTCTGTAGGGTTCCAGAGGGGCTCGTAGGGTTCCATCGAAATCTATAGGGTTCCCTAGGGGCCCATAGAGTCCCATAGATTTCCGTAGGGACCTGTAGGGTTGTGTAAGTGCCCGCAGAAGTCTGTAGGAGTCTGTGGGCTTGTGTAAGGTTCCGGAGGGTTCTGCAGGGTTCCGTAGGGGCCCGTAGAGTTCCGTAGTGGCTGGTAAAGTTCCGTAGGGCCCTGTGGGGTTCTGTATGGACCTGTAGGGTTCCGTAGGGGCCTGCAGGGTTCCGTAAGTGCCCGCAGGTGTCTGTAGGGTTCCGTAGGGGTCTGTAGGGTTCCGTAGGCACCTGCAGTGTTCTGTAGGAGCCCATAGGGTTTTAGTGAGGTTCCGTTGTGTTGCTAAGGGTCTTGTAGAGTGCTGTCGGGTCCTGGAGTATTCTGTAGGGTTCCAGAGGGCCTCGTAGGGTTCCGTCGAAATCTGTAGGGTTCCCTAGGGGCCCATAGAGTCCCGTAGATTTCCGTAGGGACCTGTAGGGTTGTGTAAGTGCTCGCAGGGGTTGGTAGGAGCTTGTAGGGTTCCATAAGTTTCCAGAGGGTTGTGTAGGGTTCCGTAGGGGCCTGTGGTGTTCCCTAGGGGCCTGTAGAGTCTCGTACGGTTCCGTAGGGGCCTGTGGTGTTCCCTAGGGGCCTGTAGAGTCTCGTACAGTTCCGTAGGGTCCTGTAGGTTTCCATAAGCGCCCGCAGAGGTCTGAAGGGGCCCGTACTGTGCCGTAAGGATCCATAGGGTTCCGTAGAGCTTCGTAGGTTCCCTAGAGGCCTCTGGAGTACCGCAGGAGCCAGTAGTGTTCTGTAGGGGCCCGTAGGGTTCCTTCCATAGGAGCTGGCAGTGTTCCGTAGGGTCCTCTAGGGTTGAGTAAGTGCCCGCAGGAGTCTGTAGGAATCCGTGGGATTCTGTAAGGTTCTGGAGGGTTCTGCAGGGTTCCGTAGGGGCCCGTAGAGTTCCGTAGTGGCTGGTAAAGTTCCCTAGGGCCCTGTACCGTTCCGTAACTGCCTGCAAGGGTCTTTAGGCTTCCGTAGGGGCTGGTAGGGTTCCATAAAGTTCCGTGGGTTCCTGCAGAGTTCTGCAAGTGCCCGCAAGGGCCTGTAGGGGCCCACAGTGTTTCTGCCAGGTTCCGTAGAGTTCCGTAGGGGCCATATTTTTCTGTAGTGGCTGGTAGTATTCTGTAGGGGTCTGTAGGTTTCCGTAGCCGCCTACAGTGTTCTGTAGGAGCCCATAGGGTTTTAGTGAGGTTCCGTTGTGTTGCTAAGGGTCTTGTAGAGTGCTGTCGGGTCCTGGAGTATTCTGTAGGGTTCCAGAGGGCCTCATAGGGTTCCATCGAAATCTATAGGGTTCCCTAGGGGCCCATAGAGTCCCGTAGATTGCCGTAGGGACCTGTAGGGTTGTGTAAGTGCTCGCAGGGGTTGGTAGGAGCTTGTAGGGTTCCATAAGTTTCCAGAGGGTTGTGTAGGGTTCCGTAGGGGCCTGTGGTGTTCCCTAGGGGCCTGTAGAGTCTCGTACGGTTCCGTAGAGGCCTGTGGTGTTCCCTAGGGGCCTGTAGAGTCTCGTACAGTTCCGTAGGGTCCTGTAGGTTTCCATAAGCGCCCGCAGAGGTCTGAAGGGGCCCGTACTGTGCCGTAAGGATCCATAGGGTTCCGTAGAGCTTCGTAGGTTCCCTAGAGGCCTCTGGAGTACCGCAGGAGCCAGTAGTGTTCTGTAGGGGCCCGTAGGGTTCCTTCCATAGGAGCTGGCAGTGTTCCGTAGGGTCCTCTAGGGTTGTAAGTGCCCGCAGGAGTCTGTAGGAATCCGTGGGATTCTGTAAGCTTCTGGAGGGTTCTGCAGGGTTCTGTAGGGGCCCGTAGAGTTCCGTAGTGGCTGGTAAAGTTCCCTAGGGCCCTGTACCGTTCCGTAACTGCCTGCAAGGGTCTTTAGGCTTCCGTAGGGGCTGGTAGGGTTCCATAAAGTTCCGTGGGTGCCTGCAGAATTCTGCAAGTGCCCGCAAGGGCCTGTAGGGGCGCACAGTGTTTCTGCCAGGTTCCGTAGAGTTCCGTAGGGGCCATATTTTTCTGTAGTGGCTGGTAGTATTCTGTAGGGGTCTGTAGGTTTCCGTAGGCGCCTGCAGTGTTCTGTAGGAGCCCATAGGGTTTTCGTGAGGTTCCGTTGTGTTGCTAAGGGTCTTGTAGAGTGCTGTCGGGTCCTGGAGTATTCTGTAGGGTTCCAGAGGGCCTCATAGGGTTCCGTCAAAATCTATAGGGTTCCCTAGGGGCCCGTAGAGTCCCATAGATTTCCGTAGGGGCCTGTAGGGTTGTGTAAGTGCTCGCAGGGGTTGGTAGGAGCTTGTAGGGTTCCATAAGTTTCCAGAGGGTTGTGTAGGGTTCCGTAGGGGCCTGTGGTGTTCCCTAAGGGCCTGTAGAGTCTCGTACGGTTCCGTAGGGGCCTGTGGTGTTCCCTAGGGGCCTGTAGAGTCTCGTACAGTTCCGTAGGGTCCTGTAGGTTTCCATAAGCGCCCGCAGAGGTCTGAAGGGGCCCGTACTGTTCCGTAAGGATCCATAGGGCTCCGTAGAGCTTTGTAGGTTCCCTAGAGGCCTCTGGAGTACCGCAGGAGCCAGTAGTGTTCTGTAGGGGCCCGTAGGGTTCCTTCCATAGGAGCTGGCAGTGTTCCGTAGGGTCCTCTAGGGTTGTAAGTGCCCGCAGGAGTCTGTAGGAATCCGTGGGATTCTGTAAGCTTCTGGAGGGTTCTGCAGGGTTCTGTAGGGGCCCGTAGACTTCCGTAGTGGCTGGTAAAGTTCCCTAGGGCCCTGTACCGTTCCGTAACTGCCTGCAAGGGTCTTTAGGCTTCCGTAGGGGCTGGTAGGGTTCCATAAAGTTCCGTGGGTTCCTGCAGAGTTCTGCAAGTGCCCGCAAGGGCCTGTAGGGGCCCACAGTGTTTCTGCCAGGTTCCGTAGAGTTCCGTAGGGGCCATATTTTTCTGTAGTGGCTGGTAGTATTCTGTAGGGGTCTGTAGGTTTCCGTAGGCGCCTGCAGTGTTCTGTAGGAGCCCATAGGGTTTTAGTGAGGTTCCGTTGTGTTGCTAAGGGTCTTGTAGAGTGCTGTCGGGTCCTGGAGTATTCTGTAGGGTTCCAGAGGGGCTCGTAGGGTTCCATCGAAATCTATAGGGTTCCCTAGGGGCCCATAGAGTCCCATAGATTTCCGTAGGGACCTGTAGGGTTGTGTAAGTGCCCGCAGAAGTCTGTAGGAGTCTGTGGGCTTGTGTAAGGTTCCGGAGGGTTCTGCAGGGTTCCGTAGGGGCCCGTAGAGTTCCGTAGTGGCTGGTAAAGTTCCGTAGGGCCCTGTGGGGTTCTGTATGGACCTGTAGGGTTCCGTAGGGGCCTGCAGGGTTCCGTAAGTGCCCGCAGGTGTCTGTAGGGTTCCGTAGGGGTCTGTAGGGTTCCGTAGGCACCTGCAGTGTTCTGTAGGAGCCCATAGGGTTTTAGTGAGGTTCCGTTGTGTTGCTAAGGGTCTTGTAGAGTGCTGTCGGGTCCTGGAGTATTCTGTAGGGTTCCAGAGGGCCTCGTAGGGTTCCGTCGAAATCTGTAGGGTTCCCTAGGGGCCCATAGAGTCCCGTAGATTTCCGTAGGGACCTGTAGGGTTGTGTAAGTGCTCGCAGGGGTTGGTAGGAGCTTGTAGGGTTCCATAAGTTTCCAGAGGGTTGTGTAGGGTTCCGTAGGGGCCTGTGGTGTTCCCTAGGGGCCTGTAGAGTCTCGTACGGTTCCGTAGAGGCCTGTGGTGTTCCCTAGGGGCCTGTAGAGTCTCGTACAGTTCCGTAGGGTCCTGTAGGTTTCCATAAGCGCCCGCAGAGGTCTGAAGGGGCCCGTACTGTGCCGTAAGGATCCATAGGGTTCCGTAGAGCTTCGTAGGTTCCCTAGAGGCCTCTGGAGTACCGCAGGAGCCAGTAGTGTTCTGTAGGGGCCCGTAGGGTTCCTTCCATAGGAGCTGGCAGTGTTCCGTAGGGTCCTCTAGGGTTGAGTAAGTGCCCGCAGGAGTCTGTAGGAATCCGTGGGATTCTGTAAGGTTCTGGAGGGTTCTGCAGGGTTCCGTAGGGGCCCGTAGAGTTCCGTAGTGGCTGGTAAAGTTCCGTAGGGCCCTGTACCGTTCCGTAACTGCCTGCAAGGGTCTTTAGGCTTCCGTAGGGGCTGGTAGGGTTCCATAAAGTTCCGTGGGTTCCTGCAGAGTTCTGCAAGTGCCCGCAAGGGCCTGTAGGGGCCCACAGTGTTTCTGCCAGGTTCCGTAGAGTTCCGTAGGGGCCATATTTTTCTGTAGTGGCTGGTAGTATTCTGTAGGGGTCTGTAGGTTTCCGTAGCCGCCTACAGTGTTCTGTAGGAGCCCATAGGGTTTTAGTGAGGTTCCGTTGTGTTGCTAAGGGTCTTGTAGAGTGCTGTCGGGTCCTGGAGTATTCTGTAGGGTTCCAGAGGGCCTCATAGGGTTCCATCGAAATCTATAGGGTTCCCTAGGGGCCCATAGAGTCCCGTAGATTGCCGTAGGGACCTGTAGGGTTGTGTAAGTGCTCGCAGGGGTTGGTAGGAGCTTGTAGGGTTCCATAAGTTTCCAGAGGGTTGTGTAGGGTTCCGTAGGGGCCTGTGGTGTTCCCTAGGGGCCTGTAGAGTCTCGTACGGTTCCGTAGGGGCCTGTGGTGTTCCCTAGGGGCCTGTAGAGTCTCATACAGTTCCGTAGGGTCCTGTAGGTTTCCATAAGCGCCCGCAGAGGTCTGAAGGGGCCCGTACTGTGCCGTAAGGATCCATAGGGTTCCGTAGAGCTTCGTAGGTTCCCTAGAGGCCTGTAGAGTACCGCAGGAGCCAGTAGTGTTCTGTAGGGGCCCGTAGGGTTCCTTCCATAGGAGCTGGCAGTGTTCCGTAGGGTCCTCTAGGGTTGAGTAAGTGCCCGCAGGAGTCTGTAGGAATCCGTGGGATTCTGTAAGGTTCTGGAGGGTTCTGCAGGGTTCCGTAGGGGCCCGTAGAGTTCCATCGTGGCTGGTAAAGTTCCCTAGGGCCCTGTACCGTTCCGTAACTGCCTGCAAGGGTCTTTAGGCTTCCGTAGGGGCTGGGAGGGTTCCATAAAGTTCCGTGGGTTCCTGCAGAGTTCTGCAAGTGCCCGCAAGGGCCTGTAGGGGCGCACAGTGTTTCTGCCAGGTTCCGTAGAGTTCCGTAGGGGCATATTTTTCTGTAGTGGCTGGTAGTATTCTGTAGGGGTCTGTAGGTTTCCGTAGGCGCCTGCAGTGTTCTGTAGGAGCCCATAGGGTTTTCGTGAGGTTCCGTTGTGTTGCTAAGGGTCTTGTAGAGTGCTGTCGGGTCCTGGAGTATTCTGTAGGGTTCCAGAGGGGCTCGTAGGGTTCCGTCGAAATCTGTAGGGTTCCCTAGGGGCCCATAGAGTCCCGTAGATTTCCGTAGGGACCTGTAGGGTTGTGTAAGTGCCCGCAGAAGTCTGTAGGAGTCTGTGGGATTCTGTAAGGTTCTGGAGGGTTCTGCAGGGTTCCGTAGGGACCCGTAGAGTTCCGTAGTGGCTGGTAAAGTTCCCTAGGGCCCTGTGGGGTTCTGTATGGACCTGTAGGGTTCCGTAGGGGCCTGCAGGGTTCCGTAAGTGCCCGCAGGTGTCTGTAGGGTTCCGTAGGGGTCTCTAGGGTTTCGTAGGCACCTGCAGTGTTCTGTAGGAGCCCATAGGGTTTTCGTGAGGTTCCGTTGTGTCGCTAAGGGTCTTGTAGAGTGCTGTCGGGTCCTGGAGTATTCTGTAGGGTTCCAGAGGGGCTCGTAGGGTTCCGTCGAAATATGTAGGGTTCCCTAGGGGCCCATAGAGTCCCGTAGATTTCCGTAGGGACCTGTAGGGTTGTGTAAGTGCTCGCAGGGGTTGGTAGGAGCTTGTAGGGTTCCATAAGTTTCCATAGGGTTGTGTAGGGTTCCGTAGGGGCCTGTGGTGTTCCCTAAGGGCCTGTAGAGTCTCGTACGGTTCCGTAGGGGCCTGTGGTGTTCCCTAGGGGCCTGTAGAGTCTCGTACAGTTCCGTAGGGTCCTGTAGGTTTCCATAAGCGCCCGCAGAGGTCTGAAGGGGCCCGTACTGTTCCGTAAGGATCCATAGGGCTCCGTAGAGCTTCGTAGGTTCCCTAGAGGCCTCTGGAGTACCGCAGGAGCCAGTAGTGTTCTTCAGGGGCCCGTAGGGTTCCTTCCATAGGAGCTGGCAGTGTTCCGTAGGGTCCTCTAGGGTTGAGTAAGTGCCCGCAGGAGTCCGTAGGAATCCGTGGGATTCTGTAAGGTTCTGGAGGGTTCTGCAGGGTTCCGTAGGGGCCCGTAGAGTTCCGTAGTGGCTGGTAAAGTTCCCTAGGGCCCTGTACCGTTCCGTAACTGCCTGCAAGGGTCTTTAGGCTTCCGTAGGGGCTGGGAGGGTTCCATAAAGTTCCGTGGGTTCCTGCAGAGTTCTGCAAGTGCCCGCAAGGGCCTGTAGGGGCCCACAGTGTTTCTGCCAGGTTCCGTAGAGTTCTGTAGGGGCCATATTTTTCTGTAGTGGCTGGTAGTATTCTGTAGGGGTCTGTAGGTTTCCGTAGGCGCCTACAGTGTTCTGTAGGAGCCCATAGGGTTTTAGTGAGGTTCCGTTGTGTTGCTAAGGGTCTTGTAGAGTGTTGTCGGGTCCTGGAGTATTCTGTAGGGTTCCAGAGGGGCTCGTAGGGTTCCGTCGAAATCTATAGGGTTCCCTAGGGGCCCATAGAGTCCCGTAGATTTCCGTAGGGACCTGTAGGGTTGTGTAAGTGCCCGCAGAAGTCTGTAGGAGTCTGTGGGATTCTGTAAGGTTCCGGAGGGTTCTGCAGGGTTCCGTAGGGGCCCGTAGAGTTCCGTAGTGGCTGGTAAAGTTCCGTAGGGCCCTGTGGGGTTCTGTATGGACCTGTAGGGTTCCGTAGAGGCCTGCAGGTTTCCGTAAGTGCCCGCAGGTGTCTGTAGGGTTCCGTAGGGGTCTGTAGGGTTCCGTAGGCACCTGCAGTGTTCTGTAGGAGCCCATAGGGTTTTAGTGAGGTTCCGTTGTGTTGCTAAGGGTCTTGTAGAGTGCTGTCGGGGCCTGGAGTATTCTGTAGGGTTCCAGAGGGCCTCATAGGGTTCCATCGAAAGCTATAGGGTTCCCTAGGGGCCCATAGAGTCCCGTAGATTGCCGTAGGGACCTGTAGGGTTGTGTAAGTGCTCGCAGGGGTTGGTAGGAGCTTGTAGGGTTCCATAAGTTTCCAGAGGGTTGTGTAGGGTTCCGTAGGGGCCTGTGGTGTTCCCTAGGGGCCTGTAGAGTCTCGTACGGTTCCGTAGGGGCCTGTGGTGTTCCCTAGGGGCCTGTAGAGTCTCGTACAGTTCCGTAGGGTCCTGTAGGTTTCCATAAGCGCCTGCAGAGGTCTGAAGGGGCCCGTACTGTTCCGTAAGGATCCATAGGGCTCCGTAGAGCTTTGTAGGTTCCCTAGAGGCCTCTGGAGTACCGCAGGAGCCAGTAGTGTTCTGTAGGGGCCCGTAGGGTTCCTTCCATAGGAGCTGGCAGTGTTCCGTAGGGTCCTCTAGGGTTGTAAGTGCCCGCAGGAGTCTGTAGGAATCCGTGGGATTCTGTAAGGTTCTGGAGGGTTCTGCAGGGTTCCGTAGGGGCCCGTAGAGTTCCGTAGTGGCTGGTAAAGTTCCCTAGGGCCCTGTACCGTTCCGTAACTGCCTGCAAGGGTCTTTAGGCTTCCGTAGGGGCTGGTAGGGTTCCATAAAGTTCCGTGGGTTCCTGCAGAGTTCTGCAAGTGCCCGCAAGGGCCTGTAGGGGCCCACAGTGTTTCTGCCAGGTTCCGTAGAGTTCCGTAGGGGCCATATTTTTCTGTAGTGGCTGGTAGTATTCTGTAGGGGTCTGTAGGTTTCCGTAGGCGCCTACAGTGTTCTGTAGGAGCCCATAGGGTTTTAGTGAGGTTCCGTTGTGTTGCTAAGGGTCTTGTAGAGTGTTGTCGGGTCCTGGAGTATTCTGTAGGGTTCCAGAGGGGCTCGTAGGGTTCCGTCGAAATCTATAGGGTTCCCTAGGGGCCCATAGAGTCCCGTAGATTTCCGTAGGGACCTGTAGGGTTGTGTAAGTGCCCGCAGAAGTCTGTAGGAGTCTGTGGGATTCTGTAAGGTTCCGGAGGGTTCTGCAGGGTTCCGTAGGGGCCCGTAGAGTTCCGTAGTGGCTGGTAAAGTTCCGTAGGGCCCTGTGGGGTTCTGTATGGACCTGTAGGGTTCCGTAGAGGCCTGCAGGTTTCCGTAAGTGCCCGCAGGTGTCTGTAGGGTTCCGTAGGGGTCTGTAGGGTTCCGTAGGCACCTGCAGTGTTCTGTAGGAGCCCATAGGGTTTTAGTGAGGTTCCGTTGTGTTGCTAAGGGTCTTGTAGAGTGCTGTCGGGGCCTGGAGTATTCTGTAGGGTTCCAGAGGGCCTCATAGGGTTCCATCGAAAGCTATAGGGTTCCCTAGGGGCCCATAGAGTCCCGTAGATTGCCGTAGGGACCTGTAGGGGTTGTGTAAGTGCTCGCAGGGGTTGGTAGGAGCTTGTAGGGTTCCATAAGTTTCCAGAGGGTTGTGTAGGGTTCCGTAGGGGCCTGTGGTGTTCCCTAGGGGCCTGTAGAGTCTCGTACGGTTCCGTAGGGGCCTGTGGTGTTCCCTAGGGGCCTGTAGAGTCTCGTACAGTTCCGTAGGGTCCTGTAGGTTTCCATAAGCGCCTGCAGAGGTCTGAAGGGGCCCGTACTGTTCCGTAAGGATCCATAGGGCTCCGTAGAGCTTTGTAGGTTCCCTAGAGGCCTCTGGAGTACCGCAGGAGCCAGTAGTGTTCTGTAGGGGCCCGTAGGGTTCCTTCCATAGGAGCTGGCAGTGTTCCGTAGGGTCCTCTAGGGTTGTAAGTGCCCGCAGGAGTCTGTAGGAATCCGTGGGATTCTGTAAGGTTCTGGAGGGTTCTGCAGGGTTCCGTAGGGGCCCGTAGAGTTCCGTAGTGGCTGGTAAAGTTCCCTAGGGCCCTGTACCGTTCCGTAACTGCCTGCAAGGGTCTTTAGGCTTCCGTAGGGGCTGGTAGGGTTCCATAAAGTTCCGTGGGTTCCTGCAGAGTTCTGCAAGTGCCCGCAAGGGCCTGTAGGGGCCCACAGTGTTTCTGCCAGGTTCCGTAGAGTTCCGTAGGGGCCATATTTTTCTGTAGTGGCTGGTAGTATTCTGTAGGGGTCTGTAGGTTTCCGTAGCCGCCTGCAGTGTTCTGTAGGAGCCCATAGGGTTTTAGTGAGGTTCCGTTGTGTTGCTAAGGGTCTTGTAGAGTGCTGTCGGGTCCTGGAGTATTCTGTCGGGTTCCAGAGGGGCTCGTAGGATTCTGTCGAAATCTGTAGGGTTCCCTAGCGGCCCATAGAGTCCCGTAGATTTCCGTAGGGACCTGTAGGGTTGTGTAAGTGCCCGCAGAAGTCTGTAGGAGTCTGTGGGATTCTGTAAGGTTCCGGAGGGTTCTGCAGTGTTCCGTAGGGACCCGTAGAGT
Organism: Numenius arquata; assembly: GCF_964106895.1. NCBI lineage: Eukaryota > Metazoa > Chordata > Aves > Charadriiformes > Scolopacidae > Numenius > Numenius arquata. The sequence goes on from NW_027414436.1 coordinate 94,195, forward strand.
TCCGTAGTGGCTGGTAAAGTTCCGTAGGGCCCTGTGGGGTTCTGTATGGACCTGTAGGGTTCCGTAGGGGCCTGCAGGTTTCCGTAAGTGCCCGCAGGTGTCTGTAGGGTTCCGTAGGGTTCTGTAGGGTTTCGTAGGCACCTGCAGTGTTCTGTAGGAGCCCATAGGGTTTTAGTGAGGTTCCGTTGTGTTGCTAAGGGTCTTGTAGAGTGCTGTCGGGTCCTGGAGTATTCTGTAGGGTTCCAGAGGGCCTCATAGGGTTCCATCGAAATCTATAGGGTTCCCTAGGGGCCCATAGAGTCCCGTAGATTTCCGTAGGGACCTGTAGGGTTGTGTAAGTGCTCGCAGGGGTTGGTAGGAGCTTGTAGGGTTCCATAAGTTTCCAGAGGGTTGTGTAGGGTTCCGTAGGGGCCTGTGGTGTTCCCTAGGGGCCTGTAGAGTCTCGTACGGTTCCGTAGAGGCCTGTGGTGTTCCCTAGGGGCCTGTAGAGTCTCGTACAGTTCCGTAGGGTCCTGTAGGTTTCCATAAGCGCCCGCAGAGGTCTGAAGGGGCCCGTACTGTGCCGTAAGGATCCATAGGGTTCCGTAGAGCTTCGTAGGTTCCCTAGAGGCCTCTGGAGTACCGCAGGAGCCAGTAGTGTTCTGTAGGGGCCCGTAGGGTTCCTTCCATAGGAGCTGGCAGTGTTCCGTAGGGTCCTCTAGGGTTGAGTAAGTGCCCGCAGGAGTCTGTAGGAATCCGTGGGATTCTGTAAGGTTCTGGAGGGTTCTGCAGGGTTCCGTAGGGGCCCGTAGAGTTCCGTAGTGGCTGGTAAAGTTCCCTAGGGCCCTGTACCGTTCCGTAACTGCCTGCAAGGGTCTTTAGGCTTCCGTAGGGGCTGGGAGGGTTCCATAAAGTTCCGTGGGTTCCTGCAGAGTTCTGCAAGTGCCCGCAAGGGCCTGTAGGGGCGCACAGTGTTTCTGCCAGGTTCCGTAGAGTTCCGTAGGGGCCATATTTTTCTGTAGTGGCTGGTAGTATTCTGTAGGGGTCTGTAGGTTTCCGTAGGCGCCTGCAGTGTTCTGTAGGAGCCCATAGGGTTTTAGTGAGGTTCCGTTGTGTTGCTAAGGGTCTTGTAGAGTGCTGTCGGGTCCTGGAGTATTCTGTAGGGTTCCAGAAGGGCTCGTAGGGTTCCGTCGAAATCTGTAGGGTTCCCTAGGGGCCCATAGAGTCCCATAGATTTCCGTAGGGACCTGTAGGGTTGTGTAAGTGCCCGCAGAAGTCTGTAGGAGTCTGTGGGATTCTGTAAGGTTCTGGAGGGTTCTGCAGGGTTCCGTAGGGACCCGTAGAGTTCCGTAGTGGCTGGTAAAGTTCCGTAGGGCCCTGTGGGGTTCTGTATGGACCTGTAGGGTTCCGTAGGGGCCTGCAGGGTTCCGTAAGTGCCCGCAGGTGTCTGTAGGGTTCCGTAGGGGTCTCTAGGGTTTCGTAGGCACCTGCAGTGTTCTGTAGGAGCCCATAGGGTTTTAGTGAGGTTCCGTTGTGTCGCTAAGGGTCTTGTAGAGTGCTGTCGGGTCCTGGAGTATTCTGTAGGGTTCCAGAGGGGCTCGTAGGGTTCCGTCGAAATCTGTAGGGTTCCCTAGGGGCCCATAGAGTCCCGTAGATTGCCGTAGGGACCTGTAGGGTTGTGTAAGTGCTCGCAGGGGTTGGTAGGAGCTTGTAGGGTTCCATAAGTTTCCAGAGGGTTGTGTAGGGTTCCGTAGGGGCCTGTGGTGTTCCCTAGGGGCCTGTAGAGTCTCGTACGGTTCCGTAGGGGCCTGTGGTGTTCCCTAGGGGCCTGTAGAGTCTCGTACAGTTCCGTAGGGTCTTGTAGGTTTCCATAAGAGCCCGCAGAGGTCTGAAGGGGCCCGTACTGTTCCGTAAGGATCCATAGGGTTCCGTAGAGCTTTGTAGGTTCCGTAGAGGCCTCTGGAGTACCGCAGGAGCCAGTAGTGTTCTGTAGGGGCCCGTAGGGTTCCTTCCATAGGAGCTGGCAGTGTTCCGTAGGGTCCTCTAGGGTTGAGTAAGTGCCTGCAGGAGTCCGTAGGAATCCGTGGGATTCTGTAAGGTTCTGGAGGGTTCTGCAGGGTTCCGTAGGGGCCCGTAGAGTTCCATCGTGGCTGGTAAAGTTCCCTAGGGCCCTGTACCGTTCCGTAACTGCCTGCAAGGGTCTTTAGGCTTCCGTAGGGGCTGGTAGGGTTCCATAAAGTTCCGTGGGTTCCTGCAGAGTTCTGCAAGTGCCCGCAAGGGCCTGTAGGGGCCCACAGTGTTTCTGCCAGGTTCCGTAGAGTTCCGTAGGGGCCATATTTTTCTGTAGTGGCTGGTAGTATTCTGTAGGGGTCTGTAGGTTTCAGTAGGCGCCTGCAGTGTTCTGTAGGAGCCCATAGGGTTTTAGTGAGGTTCCGTTGTGTTGCTAAGGGTCTTGTAGAGTGCTGTCGGGTCCTGGAGTATTCTGTAGGGTTCCAGAGGGGCTCGTAGGGTTCCGTCGAAATCTGAAGGGTTCCCTAGGGGCCCATAGAGTCCCGTAGATTGCCGTAGGGACCTGTAGGGTTGTGTAAGTGCTCGCAGGGGTTGGTAGGAGCTTGTAGGGTTCCATAAGTTTCCAGAGGGTTGTGTAGGGTTCCGTAGGGGCCTGTGGTGTTCCCTAAGGGCCTGTAGAGTCTCGTACGGTTCCGTAGGGGCCTGTGGTGTTCCCTAGGGGCCTGTAGAGTCTCGTACAGTTCCGTAGGGTCCTGTAGGTTTCCATAAGCGCCCGCAGAGGTCTGAAGGGGCCCGTACTGTTCCGTAAGGATCCATAGGGCTCCGTAGAGCTTTGTAGGTTCCCCTGAGGCCTATGGAGTACCGCAGGAGCCAGTAGTGTTCTGTAGGGGCCCGTAGGGTTCCTTCCATAGGAGCTGGCAGTGTTCCATAGGGTCCTCTAGGGTTGAAAGTGCCCGCAGGAGTCTGTAGGAATCCGTGGGATTCTGTAAGGTTCTGGAGGGTTCTGCAGGGTTCCGTAGGGGCCCGTAGAGTTCCGTAGTGGCTGGTAAAGTTCCCTAGGGCCCTGTACCGTTCCGTAACTGCCTGCAAGGGTCTTTAGGCTTCCGTAGGGGCTGGTAGGGTTCCATAAAGTTCCGTGGGTGCCTGCAGAGTTCTGCAAGTGCCCGCAAGGGCCTGTAGGGGCGCACAGTGTTTCTGCCAGGTTCCGTAGAGTTCCGTAGGGGCCATATTTTTCTGTAGTGGCTGGTAGTATTCTGTAGGGGTCTGTAGGTTTCCGTAGGCGCCTGCAGTGTTCTGTAGGAGCCCATAGGGTTTTCGTGAGGTTCCGTTGTGTTGCTAAGGGTCTTGTAGAGTGCTGTCGGGTCCTGGAGTATTCTGTAGGGTTCCAGAGGGCCTCATAGGGTTCCGTCAAAATCTATAGGGTTCCCTAGGGGCCCGTAGAGTCCCATAGATTTCCGTAGGGGCCTGTAGGGTTGTGTAAGTGCTCGCAGGGGTTGGTAGGAGCTTGTAGGGTTCCATAAGTTTCCAGAGGGTTGTGTAGGGTTCCGTAGGGGCCTGTGGTGTTCCCTAAGGGCCTGTAGAGTCTCGTACGGTTCCGTAGGGGCCTGTGGTGTTCCCTAGGGGCCTGTAGAGTCTCGTACAGTTCCGTAGGGTCCTGTAGGTTTCCATAAGCGCCCGCAGAGGTCTGAAGGGGCCCGTACTGTTCCGTAAGGATCCATAGGGCTCCGTAGAGCTTTGTAGGTTCCCTAGAGGCCTCTGGAGTACCGCAGGAGCCAGTAGTGTTCTGTAGGGGCCCGTAGGGTTCCTTCCATAGGAGCTGGCAGTGTTCCGTAGGGTCCTCTAGGGTTGTAAGTGCCCGCAGGAGTCTGTAGGAATCCGTGGGATTCTGTAAGCTTCTGGAGGGTTCTGCAGGGTTCTGTAGGGGCCCGTAGACTTCCGTAGTGGCTGGTAAAGTTCCCTAGGGCCCTGTACCGTTCCGTAACTGCCTGCAAGGGTCTTTAGGCTTCCGTAGGGGCTGGTAGGGTTCCATAAAGTTCCGTGGGTTCCTGCAGAGTTCTGCAAGTGCCCGCAAGGGCCTGTAGGGGCCCACAGTGTTTCTGCCAGGTTCCGTAGAGTTCCGTAGGGGCCATATTTTTCTGTAGTGGCTGGTAGTATTCTGTAGGGGTCTGTAGGTTTCCGTAGGCGCCTGCAGTGTTCTGTAGGAGCCCATAGGGTTTTAGTGAGGTTCCGTTGTGTTGCTAAGGGTCTTGTAGAGTGCTGTCGGGTCCTGGAGTATTCTGTAGGGTTCCAGAGGGGCTCGTAGGGTTCCATCGAAATCTATAGGGTTCCCTAGGGGCCCATAGAGTCCCATAGATTTCCGTAGGGACCTGTAGGGTTGTGTAAGTGCCCGCAGAAGTCTGTAGGAGTCTGTGGGCTTGTGTAAGGTTCCGGAGGGTTCTGCAGGGTTCCGTAGGGGCCCGTAGAGTTCCGTAGTGGCTGGTAAAGTTCCGTAGGGCCCTGTGGGGTTCTGTATGGACCTGTAGGGTTCCGTAGGGGCCTGCAGGGTTCCGTAAGTGCCCGCAGGTGTCTGTAGGGTTCCGTAGGGGTCTGTAGGGTTCCGTAGGCACCTGCAGTGTTCTGTAGGAGCCCATAGGGTTTTAGTGAGGTTCCGTTGTGTTGCTAAGGGTCTTGTAGAGTGCTGTCGGGTCCTGGAGTATTCTGTAGGGTTCCAGAGGGCCTCGTAGGGTTCCGTCGAAATCTGTAGGGTTCCCTAGGGGCCCATAGAGTCCCGTAGATTTCCGTAGGGACCTGTAGGGTTGTGTAAGTGCTCGCAGGGGTTGGTAGGAGCTTGTAGGGTTCCATAAGTTTCCAGAGGGTTGTGTAGGGTTCCGTAGGGGCCTGTGGTGTTCCCTAGGGGCCTGTAGAGTCTCGTACGGTTCCGTAGGGGCCTGTGGTGTTCCCTAGGGGCCTGTAGAGTCTCGTACAGTTCCGTAGGGTCCTGTAGGTTTCCATAAGCGCCCGCAGAGGTCTGAAGGGGCCCGTACTGTGCCGTAAGGATCCATAGGGTTCCGTAGAGCTTCGTAGGTTCCCTAGAGGCCTCTGGAGTACCGCAGGAGCCAGTAGTGTTCTGTAGGGGCCCGTAGGGTTCCTTCCATAGGAGCTGGCAGTGTTCCGTAGGGTCCTCTAGGGTTGAGTAAGTGCCCGCAGGAGTCTGTAGGAATCCGTGGGATTCTGTAAGGTTCTGGAGGGTTCTGCAGGGTTCCGTAGGGGCCCGTAGAGTTCCGTAGTGGCTGGTAAAGTTCCGTAGGGCCCTGTACCGTTCCGTAACTGCCTGCAAGGGTCTTTAGGCTTCCGTAGGGGCTGGTAGGGTTCCATAAAGTTCCGTGGGTTCCTGCAGAGTTCTGCAAGTGCCCGCAAGGGCCTGTAGGGGCCCACAGTGTTTCTGCCAGGTTCCGTAGAGTTCCGTAGGGGCCATATTTTTCTGTAGTGGCTGGTAGTATTCTGTAGGGGTCTGTAGGTTTCCGTAGCCGCCTACAGTGTTCTGTAGGAGCCCATAGGGTTTTAGTGAGGTTCCGTTGTGTTGCTAAGGGTCTTGTAGAGTGCTGTCGGGTCCTGGAGTATTCTGTAGGGTTCCAGAGGGCCTCATAGGGTTCCATCGAAATCTATAGGGTTCCCTAGGGGCCCATAGAGTCCCGTAGATTGCCGTAGGGACCTGTAGGGTTGTGTAAGTGCTCGCAGGGGTTGGTAGGAGCTTGTAGGGTTCCATAAGTTTCCAGAGGGTTGTGTAGGGTTCCGTAGGGGCCTGTGGTGTTCCCTAGGGGCCTGTAGAGTCTCGTACGGTTCCGTAGGGGCCTGTGGTGTTCCCTAGGGGCCTGTAGAGTCTCATACAGTTCCGTAGGGTCCTGTAGGTTTCCATAAGCGCCCGCAGAGGTCTGAAGGGGCCCGTACTGTGCCGTAAGGATCCATAGGGTTCCGTAGAGCTTCGTAGGTTCCCTAGAGGCCTGTAGAGTACCGCAGGAGCCAGTAGTGTTCTGTAGGGGCCCGTAGGGTTCCTTCCATAGGAGCTGGCAGTGTTCCGTAGGGTCCTCTAGGGTTGAGTAAGTGCCCGCAGGAGTCTGTAGGAATCCGTGGGATTCTGTAAGGTTCTGGAGGGTTCTGCAGGGTTCCGTAGGGGCCCGTAGAGTTCCATCGTGGCTGGTAAAGTTCCCTAGGGCCCTGTACCGTTCCGTAACTGCCTGCAAGGGTCTTTAGGCTTCCGTAGGGGCTGGGAGGGTTCCATAAAGTTCCGTGGGTTCCTGCAGAGTTCTGCAAGTGCCCGCAAGGGCCTGTAGGGGCGCACAGTGTTTCTGCCAGGTTCCGTAGAGTTCCGTAGGGGCATATTTTTCTGTAGTGGCTGGTAGTATTCTGTAGGGGTCTGTAGGTTTCCGTAGGCGCCTGCAGTGTTCTGTAGGAGCCCATAGGGTTTTCGTGAGGTTCCGTTGTGTTGCTAAGGGTCTTGTAGAGTGCTGTCGGGTCCTGGAGTATTCTGTAGGGTTCCAGAGGGGCTCGTAGGGTTCCGTCGAAATCTGTAGGGTTCCCTAGGGGCCCATAGAGTCCCGTAGATTTCCGTAGGGACCTGTAGGGTTGTGTAAGTGCCCGCAGAAGTCTGTAGGAGTCTGTGGGATTCTGTAAGGTTCTGGAGGGTTCTGCAGGGTTCCGTAGGGACCCGTAGAGTTCCGTAGTGGCTGGTAAAGTTCCCTAGGGCCCTGTGGGGTTCTGTATGGACCTGTAGGGTTCCGTAGGGGCCTGCAGGGTTCCGTAAGTGCCCGCAGGTGTCTGTAGGGTTCCGTAGGGGTCTCTAGGGTTTCGTAGGCACCTGCAGTGTTCTGTAGGAGCCCATAGGGTTTTCGTGAGGTTCCGTTGTGTCGCTAAGGGTCTTGTAGAGTGCTGTCGGGTCCTGGAGTATTCTGTAGGGTTCCAGAGGGGCTCGTAGGGTTCCGTCGAAATATGTAGGGTTCCCTAGGGGCCCATAGAGTCCCGTAGATTTCCGTAGGGACCTGTAGGGTTGTGTAAGTGCTCGCAGGGGTTGGTAGGAGCTTGTAGGGTTCCATAAGTTTCCATAGGGTTGTGTAGGGTTCCGTAGGGGCCTGTGGTGTTCCCTAAGGGCCTGTAGAGTCTCGTACGGTTCCGTAGGGGCCTGTGGTGTTCCCTAGGGGCCTGTAGAGTCTCGTACAGTTCCGTAGGGTCCTGTAGGTTTCCATAAGCGCCCGCAGAGGTCTGAAGGGGCCCGTACTGTTCCGTAAGGATCCATAGGGCTCCGTAGAGCTTCGTAGGTTCCCTAGAGGCCTCTGGAGTACCGCAGGAGCCAGTAGTGTTCTTCAGGGGCCCGTAGGGTTCCTTCCATAGGAGCTGGCAGTGTTCCGTAGGGTCCTCTAGGGTTGAGTAAGTGCCCGCAGGAGTCCGTAGGAATCCGTGGGATTCTGTAAGGTTCTGGAGGGTTCTGCAGGGTTCCGTAGGGGCCCGTAGAGTTCCGTAGTGGCTGGTAAAGTTCCCTAGGGCCCTGTACCGTTCCGTAACTGCCTGCAAGGGTCTTTAGGCTTCCGTAGGGGCTGGGAGGGTTCCATAAAGTTCCGTGGGTTCCTGCAGAGTTCTGCAAGTGCCCGCAAGGGCCTGTAGGGGCCCACAGTGTTTCTGCCAGGTTCCGTAGAGTTCTGTAGGGGCCATATTTTTCTGTAGTGGCTGGTAGTATTCTGTAGGGGTCTGTAGGTTTCCGTAGGCGCCTACAGTGTTCTGTAGGAGCCCATAGGGTTTTAGTGAGGTTCCGTTGTGTTGCTAAGGGTCTTGTAGAGTGTTGTCGGGTCCTGGAGTATTCTGTAGGGTTCCAGAGGGGCTCGTAGGGTTCCGTCGAAATCTATAGGGTTCCCTAGGGGCCCATAGAGTCCCGTAGATTTCCGTAGGGACCTGTAGGGTTGTGTAAGTGCCCGCAGAAGTCTGTAGGAGTCTGTGGGATTCTGTAAGGTTCCGGAGGGTTCTGCAGGGTTCCGTAGGGGCCCGTAGAGTTCCGTAGTGGCTGGTAAAGTTCCGTAGGGCCCTGTGGGGTTCTGTATGGACCTGTAGGGTTCCGTAGAGGCCTGCAGGTTTCCGTAAGTGCCCGCAGGTGTCTGTAGGGTTCCGTAGGGGTCTGTAGGGTTCCGTAGGCACCTGCAGTGTTCTGTAGGAGCCCATAGGGTTTTAGTGAGGTTCCGTTGTGTTGCTAAGGGTCTTGTAGAGTGCTGTCGGGGCCTGGAGTATTCTGTAGGGTTCCAGAGGGCCTCATAGGGTTCCATCGAAAGCTATAGGGTTCCCTAGGGGCCCATAGAGTCCCGTAGATTGCCGTAGGGACCTGTAGGGTTGTGTAAGTGCTCGCAGGGGTTGGTAGGAGCTTGTAGGGTTCCATAAGTTTCCAGAGGGTTGTGTAGGGTTCCGTAGGGGCCTGTGGTGTTCCCTAGGGGCCTGTAGAGTCTCGTACGGTTCCGTAGGGGCCTGTGGTGTTCCCTAGGGGCCTGTAGAGTCTCGTACAGTTCCGTAGGGTCCTGTAGGTTTCCATAAGCGCCTGCAGAGGTCTGAAGGGGCCCGTACTGTTCCGTAAGGATCCATAGGGCTCCGTAGAGCTTTGTAGGTTCCCTAGAGGCCTCTGGAGTACCGCAGGAGCCAGTAGTGTTCTGTAGGGGCCCGTAGGGTTCCTTCCATAGGAGCTGGCAGTGTTCCGTAGGGTCCTCTAGGGTTGTAAGTGCCCGCAGGAGTCTGTAGGAATCCGTGGGATTCTGTAAGGTTCTGGAGGGTTCTGCAGGGTTCCGTAGGGGCCCGTAGAGTTCCGTAGTGGCTGGTAAAGTTCCCTAGGGCCCTGTACCGTTCCGTAACTGCCTGCAAGGGTCTTTAGGCTTCCGTAGGGGCTGGTAGGGTTCCATAAAGTTCCGTGGGTTCCTGCAGAGTTCTGCAAGTGCCCGCAAGGGCCTGTAGGGGCCCACAGTGTTTCTGCCAGGTTCCGTAGAGTTCCGTAGGGGCCATATTTTTCTGTAGTGGCTGGTAGTATTCTGTAGGGGTCTGTAGGTTTCCGTAGGCGCCTACAGTGTTCTGTAGGAGCCCATAGGGTTTTAGTGAGGTTCCGTTGTGTTGCTAAGGGTCTTGTAGAGTGTTGTCGGGTCCTGGAGTATTCTGTAGGGTTCCAGAGGGGCTCGTAGGGTTCCGTCGAAATCTATAGGGTTCCCTAGGGGCCCATAGAGTCCCGTAGATTTCCGTAGGGACCTGTAGGGTTGTGTAAGTGCCCGCAGAAGTCTGTAGGAGTCTGTGGGATTCTGTAAGGTTCCGGAGGGTTCTGCAGGGTTCCGTAGGGGCCCGTAGAGTTCCGTAGTGGCTGGTAAAGTTCCGTAGGGCCCTGTGGGGTTCTGTATGGACCTGTAGGGTTCCGTAGAGGCCTGCAGGTTTCCGTAAGTGCCCGCAGGTGTCTGTAGGGTTCCGTAGGGGTCTGTAGGGTTCCGTAGGCACCTGCAGTGTTCTGTAGGAGCCCATAGGGTTTTAGTGAGGTTCCGTTGTGTTGCTAAGGGTCTTGTAGAGTGCTGTCGGGGCCTGGAGTATTCTGTAGGGTTCCAGAGGGCCTCATAGGGTTCCATCGAAAGCTATAGGGTTCCCTAGGGGCCCATAGAGTCCCGTAGATTGCCGTAGGGACCTGTAGGGTTGTGTAAGTGCTCGCAGGGGTTGGTAGGAGCTTGTAGGGTTCCATAAGTTTCCAGAGGGTTGTGTAGGGTTCCGTAGGGGCCTGTGGTGTTCCCTAGGGGCCTGTAGAGTCTCGTACGGTTCCGTAGGGGCCTGTGGTGTTCCCTAGGGGCCTGTAGAGTCTCGTACAGTTCCGTAGGGTCCTGTAGGTTTCCATAAGCGCCTGCAGAGGTCTGAAGGGGCCCGTACTGTTCCGTAAGGATCCATAGGGCTCCGTAGAGCTTTGTAGGTTCCCTAGAGGCCTCTGGAGTACCGCAGGAGCCAGTAGTGTTCTGTAGGGGCCCGTAGGGTTCCTTCCATAGGAGCTGGCAGTGTTCCGTAGGGTCCTCTAGGGTTGAGTAAGTGCCCGCAGGAGTCTGTAGGAATCCGTGGGATTCTGTAAGGTTCTGGAGGGTTCTGCAGGGTTCCGTAGGGGCCCGTAGAGTTCCGTAGTGGCTGGTAAAGTTCCCTAGGGCCCTGTACCGTTCCGTAACTGCCTGCAAGGGTCTTTAGGCTTCCGTAGGGGCTGGTAGGGTTCCATAAAGTTCCGTGGGTTCCTGCAGAGTTCTGCAAGTGCCCGCAAGGGCCTGTAGGGGCCCACAGTGTTTCTGCCAGGTTCCGTAGAGTTCCGTAGGGGCCATATTTTTCTGTAGTGGCTGGTAGTATTCTGTAGGGGTCTGTAGGTTTCCGTAGCCGCCTGCAGTGTTCTGTAGGAGCCCATAGGGTTTTAGTGAGGTTCCGTTGTGTTGCTAAGGGTCTTGTAGAGTGCTGTCGGGTCCTGGAGTATTCTGTCGGGTTCCAGAGGGGCTCGTAGGATTCTGTCGAAATCTGTAGGGTTCCCTAGCGGCCCATAGAGTCCCGTAGATTTCCGTAGGGACCTGTAGGGTTGTGTAAGTGCCCGCAGAAGTCTGTAGGAGTCTGTGGGATTCTGTAAGGTTCCGGAGGGTTCTGCAGTGTTCCGTAGGGACCCGTAGAGTTCCGTAGTGGCTGGTAAAGTTCCGTAGGGCCCTGTGGGGTTCTGTATGGACCTGTAGGGTTCCGTAGGGGCCTGCAGGTTTCCGTAAGTGCCCGCAGGTGTCTGTAGGGTTCCGTAGGGTTCTGTAGGGTTTCGTAGGCACCTGCAGTGTTCTGTAGGAGCCCATAGGGTTTTAGTGAGGTTCCGTTGTGTTGCTAAGGGTCTTGTAGAGTGCTGTCGGGTCCTGGAGTATTCTGTAGGGTTCCAGAGGGCCTCATAGGGTTCCATCGAAATCTATAGGGTTCCCTAGGGGCCCATAGAGTCCCGTAGATTTCCGTAGGGACCTGTAGGGTTGTGTAAGTGCTCGCAGGGGTTGGTAGGAGCTTGTAGGGTTCCATAAGTTTCCAGAGGGTTGTGTAGGGTTCCGTAGGGGCCTGTGGTGTTCCCTAGGGGCCTGTAGAGTCTCGTACGGTTCCGTAGAGGCCTGTGGTGTTCCCTAGGGGCCTGTAGAGTCTCGTACAGTTCCGTAGGGTCCTGTAGGTTTCCATAAGCGCCCGCAGAGGTCTGAAGGGGCCCGTACTGTGCCGTAAGGATCCATAGGGTTCCGTAGAGCTTCGTAGGTTCCCTAGAGGCCTCTGGAGTACCGCAGGAGCCAGTAGTGTTCTGTAGGGGCCCGTAGGGTTCCTTCCATAGGAGCTGGCAGTGTTCCGTAGGGTCCTCTAGGGTTGAGTAAGTGCCCGCAGGAGTCTGTAGGAATCCGTGGGATTCTGTAAGGTTCTGGAGGGTTCTGCAGGGTTCCGTAGGGGCCCGTAGAGTTCCGTAGTGGCTGGTAAAGTTCCCTAGGGCCCTGTACCGTTCCGTAACTGCCTGCAAGGGTCTTTAGGCTTCCGTAGGGGCTGGGAGGGTTCCATAAAGTTCCGTGGGTTCCTGCAGAGTTCTGCAAGTGCCCGCAAGGGCCTGTAGGGGCGCACAGTGTTTCTGCCAGGTTCCGTAGAGTTCCGTAGGGGCCATATTTTTCTGTAGTGGCTGGTAGTATTCTGTAGGGGTCTGTAGGTTTCCGTAGGCGCCTGCAGTGTTCTGTAGGAGCCCATAGGGTTTTAGTGAGGTTCCGTTGTGTTGCTAAGGGTCTTGTAGAGTGCTGTCGGGTCCTGGAGTATTCTGTAGGGTTCCAGAAGGGCTCGTAGGGTTCCGTCGAAATCTGTAGGGTTCCCTAGGGGCCCATAGAGTCCCATAGATTTCCGTAGGGACCTGTAGGGTTGTGTAAGTGCCCGCAGAAGTCTGTAGGAGTCTGTGGGATTCTGTAAGGTTCTGGAGGGTTCTGCAGGGTTCCGTAGGGACCCGTAGAGTTCCGTAGTGGCTGGTAAAGTTCCGTAGGGCCCTGTGGGGTTCTGTATGGACCTGTAGGGTTCCGTAGGGGCCTGCAGGGTTCCGTAAGTGCCCGCAGGTGTCTGTAGGGTTCCGTAGGGGTCTCTAGGGTTTCGTAGGCACCTGCAGTGTTCTGTAGGAGCCCATAGGGTTTTAGTGAGGTTCCGTTGTGTCGCTAAGGGTCTTGTAGAGTGCTGTCGGGTCCTGGAGTATTCTGTAGGGTTCCAGAGGGGCTCGTAGGGTTCCGTCGAAATCTGTAGGGTTCCCTAGGGGCCCATAGAGTCCCGTAGATTGCCGTAGGGACCTGTAGGGTTGTGTAAGTGCTCGCAGGGGTTGGTAGGAGCTTGTAGGGTTCCATAAGTTTCCAGAGGGTTGTGTAGGGTTCCGTAGGGGCCTGTGGTGTTCCCTAGGGGCCTGTAGAGTCTCGTACGGTTCCGTAGGGGCCTGTGGTGTTCCCTAGGGGCCTGTAGAGTCTCGTACAGTTCCGTAGGGTCCTGTAGGTTTCCATAAGAGCCCGCAGAGGTCTGAAGGGGCCCGTACTGTTCCGTAAGGATCCATAGGGTTCCGTAGAGCTTTGTAGGTTCCGTAGAGGCCTCTGGAGTACCGCAGGAGCCAGTAGTGTTCTGTAGGGGCCCGTAGGGTTCCTTCCATAGGAGCTGGCAGTGTTCCGTAGGGTCCTCTAGGGTTGAGTAAGTGCCTGCAGGAGTCCGTAGGAATCCGTGGGATTCTGTAAGGTTCTGGAGGGTTCTGCAGGGTTCCGTAGGGGCCCGTAGAGTTCCATCGTGGCTGGTAAAGTTCCCTAGGGCCCTGTACCGTTCCGTAACTGCCTGCAAGGGTCTTTAGGCTTCCGTAGGGGCTGGTAGGGTTCCATAAAGTTCCGTGGGTTCCTGCAGAGTTCTGCAAGTGCCCGCAAGGGCCTGTAGGGGCCCACAGTGTTTCTGCCAGGTTCCGTAGAGTTCCGTAGGGGCCATATTTTTCTGTAGTGGCTGGTAGTATTCTGTAGGGGTCTGTAGGTTTCAGTAGGCGCCTGCAGTGTTCTGTAGGAGCCCATAGGGTTTTAGTGAGGTTCCGTTGTGTTGCTAAGGGTCTTGTAGAGTGCTGTCGGGTCCTGGAGTATTCTGTAGGGTTCCAGAGGGGCTCGTAGGGTTCCGTCGAAATCTGAAGGGTTCCCTAGGGGCCCATAGAGTCCCGTAGATTGCCGTAGGGACCTGTAGGGTTGTGTAAGTGCTCGCAGGGGTTGGTAGGAGCTTGTAGGGTTCCATAAGTTTCCAGAGGGTTGTGTAGGGTTCCGTAGGGGCCTGTGGTGTTCCCTAAGGGCCTGTAGAGTCTCGTACGGTTCCGTAGGGGCCTGTGGTGTTCCCTAGGGGCCTGTAGAGTCTCGTACAGTTCCGTAGGGTCCTGTAGGTTTCCATAAGCGCCCGCAGAGGTCTGAAGGGGCCCGTTACTGTTCCGTAAGGATCCATAGGGCTCCGTAGAGCTTTGTAGGTTCCCCTGAGGCCTATGGAGTACCGCAGGAGCCAGTAGTGTTCTGTAGGGGCCCGTAGGGTTCCTTCCATAGGAGCTGGCAGTGTTCCATAGGGTCCTCTAGGGTTGAAAGTGCCCGCAGGAGTCTGTAGGAATCCGTGGGATTCTGTAAGGTTCTGGAGGGTTCTGCAGGGTTCCGTAGGGGCCCGTAGAGTTCCGTAGTGGCTGGTAAAGTTCCCTAGGGCCCTGTACCGTTCCGTAACTGCCTGCAAGGGTCTTTAGGCTTCCGTAGGGGCTGGTAGGCTTCCATAAAGTTCCGTGGGTTCCTGCAGAGTTCTGCAAGTGCCCGCAAGGGCCTGTAGGGGCCCACAGTGTTTCTGCCAGGTTCCGTAGAGTTCCGTAGGGGCCATATTTTTCTGTAGTGGCTGGTAGTATTCTGTAGGGGTCTGTAGGTTTCCGTAGGCGCCTGCAGTGTTCTGTAGGAGCCCATAGGGTTTTAGTGAGGTTCCGTTGTGTTGCTAAGGGTCTTGTAGAGTGCTGTCGGGTCCTGGAGTATTCTGTAGGGTTCCAGAGGGGCTCGTAGGATTCTGTCGAAATCTGTAGGGTTCCCTAGGGGCCCATAGAGTCCCGTAGATTTCCGTAGGGACCTGTAGGGTTGTGTAAGTGCCCGCAGAAGTCTGTAGGAGTCTGTGGGATTCTGTAAGGTTCTGGAGGGTTCTGCAGGGTTCCGTAGGGACCCGTAGAGTTCTGTAGTGGCTGGTAAAGTTCCGTAGGGCCCTGTGGGGTTCTGTATGGACCTGTAGGGTTCCGTAGGGGCCTGCAGGGTTCCGTAAGTGCCCGCAGGTGTCTGTAGGGTTCCGTAGGGGTCTGTAGGGTTCCGTAGGCACCTGCAGTGTTCTGTAGGAGCCCATAGGGTTTTAGTGAGGTTCCGTTGTGTTGCTAAGGGTCTTGTAGAGTGCTGTCGGGTCCTGGAGTATTCTGTAGGGTTCCAGAGGGCCTCGTAGGGTTCCGTCGAAATCTGTAGGGTTCCCTAGGGGCCCATAGAGTCCCGTAGATTGCCGTAGGGACCTGTAGGGTTGTGTAAGTGCTCGCAGGGGTTGGTAGGAGCTTGTAGGGTTCCATAAGTTTCCAGAGGGTTGTGTAGGGTTCCGTAGGGGCCTGTGGTGTTCCCTAGGGGCCTGTAGAGTCTCGTACGGTTCCGTAGAGGCCTGTGGTGTTCCCTAGGGGCCTGTAGAGTCTCGTACAGTTCCGTAGGGTCCTGTAGGTTTCCATAAGCGCCCGCAGAGGTCTGAAGGGGCCCGTACTGTGCCGTAAGGATCCATAGGGTTCCGTAGAGCTTCGTAGGTTCCCTAGAGGCCTCTGGAGTACCGCAGGAGCCAGTAGTGTTCTGTAGGGGCCCGTAGGGTTCCTTCCATAGGAGCTGGCAGTGTTCCGTAGGGTCCTCTAGGGTTGAGTAAGTGCCCGCAGGAGTCTGTAGGAATCCGTGGGATTCTGTAAGGTTCTGGAGGGTTCTGCAGGGTTCCGTAGGGGCCCGTAGAGTTCCGTAGTGGCTGGTAAAGTTCCCTAGGGCCCTGTACCGTTCCGTAACTGCCTGCAAGGGTCTTTAGGCTTCCGTAGGGGCTGGGAGGGTTCCATAAAGTTCCGTGGGTTCCTGCAGAGTTCTGCAAGTGCCCGCAAGGGCCTGTAGGGGCGCACAGTGTTTCTGCCAGGTTCCGTAGAGTTCCGTAGGGGCCATATTTTTCTGTAGTGGCTGGTAGTATTCTGTAGGGGTCTGTAGGTTTCCGTAGGCACCTGCAGTGTTCTGTAGGAGCCCATAGGGTTTTAGTGAGGTTCCGTTGTGTTGCTAAGGGTCTTGTAGAGTGCTGTCGGGTCCTGGAGTATTCTGTAGGGTTCCAGAAGGGCTCGTAGGGTTCCGTCGAAATCTGTAGGGTTCCCTAGGGGCCCATAGAGTCCCATAGATTTCCGTAGGGACCTGTAGGGTTGTGTAAGTGCCCGCAGAAGTCTGTAGGAGTCTGTGGGATTCTGTAAGGTTCTGGAGGGTTCTGCAGGGTTCCGTAGGGACCCGTAGAGTTCCGTAGTGGCTGGTAAAGTTCCGTAGGGCCCTGTGGGGTTCTGTATGGACCTGTAGGGTTCCGTAGGGGCCTGCAGGGTTCCGTAAGTGCCCGCAGGTGTCTGTAGGGTTCCGTAGGGGTCTCTAGGGTTTCGTAGGCACCTGCAGTGTTCTGTAGGAGCCCATAGGGTTTTAGTGAGGTTCCGTTGTGTCGCTAAGGGTCTTGTAGAGTGCTGTCGGGTCCTGGAGTATTCTGTAGGGTTCCAGAGGGGCTCGTAGGGTTCCGTCGAAATCTGTAGGGTTCCCTAGGGGCCCATAGAGTCCCGTAGATTGCCGTAGGGACCTGTAGGGTTGTGTAAGTGCTCGCAGGGGTTGGTAGGAGCTTGTAGGGTTCCATAAGTTTCCAGAGGGTTGTGTAGGGTTCCGTAGGGGCCTGTGGTGTTCCCTAGGGGCCTGTAGAGTCTCGTACGGTTCCGTAGGGGCCTGTGGTGTTCCCTAGGGGCCTGTAGAGTCTCGTACAGTTCCGTAGGGTCTTGTAGGTTTCCATAAGAGCCCGCAGAGGTCTGAAGGGGCCCGTACTGTTCCGTAAGGATCCATAGGGTTCCGTAGAGCTTTGTAGGTTCCGTAGAGGCCTCTGGAGTACCGCAGGAGCCAGTAGTGTTCTGTAGGGGCCCGTAGGGTTCCTTCCATAGGAGCTGGCAGTGTTCCGTAGGGTCCTCTAGGGTTGAGTAAGTGCCTGCAGGAGTCCGTAGGAATCCGTGGGATTCTGTAAGGTTCTGGAGGGTTCTGCAGGGTTCCGTAGGGGCCCGTAGAGTTCCATCGTGGCTGGTAAAGTTCCCTAGGGCCCTGTACCGTTCCGTAACTGCCTGCAAGGGTCTTTAGGCTTCCGTAGGGGCTGGTAGGGTTCCATAAAGTTCCGTGGGTTCCTGCAGAGTTCTGCAAGTGCCCGCAAGGGCCTGTAGGGGCCCACAGTGTTTCTGCCAGGTTCCGTAGAGTTCCGTAGGGGCCATATTTTTCTGTAGTGGCTGGTAGTATTCTGTAGGGGTCTGTAGGTTTCAGTAGGCGCCTGCAGTGTTCTGTAGGAGCCCATAGGGTTTTAGTGAGGTTCCGTTGTGTTGCTAAGGGTCTTGTAGAGTGCTGTCGGGTCCTGGAGTATTCTGTAGGGTTCCAGAGGGGCTCGTAGGGTTCCGTCGAAATCTGAAGGGTTCCCTAGGGGCCCATAGAGTCCCGTAGATTGCCGTAGGGACCTGTAGGGTTGTGTAAGTGCTCGCAGGGGTTGGTAGGAGCTTGTAGGGTTCCATAAGTTTCCAGAGGGTTGTGTAGGGTTCCGTAGGGGCCTGTGGTGTTCCCTAAGGGCCTGTAGAGTCTCGTACGGTTCCGTAGGGGCCTGTGGTGTTCCCTAGGGGCCTGTAGAGTCTCGTACAGTTCCGTAGGGTCCTGTAGGTTTCCATAAGCGCCCGCAGAGGTCTGAAGGGGCCCGTACTGTTCCGTAAGGATCCATAGGGCTCCGTAGAGCTTTGTAGGTTCCCCTGAGGCCTATGGAGTACCGCAGGCGCCAGTAGTGTTCTGTAGGGGCCCGTAGGGTTCCTTCCATAGGAGCTGGCAGTGTTCCATAGGGTCCTCTAGGGTTGAAAGTGCCCGCAGGAGTCTGTAGGAATCCGTGGGATTCTGTAAGGTTCTGGAGGGTTCTGCAGGGTTCCGTAGGGGCCCGTAGAGTTCCGTAGTGGCTGGTAAAGTTCCCTAGGGCCCTGTACCGTTCCGTAACTGCCTGCAAGGGTCTTTAGGCTTCCGTAGGGGCTGGTAGGCTTCCATAAAGTTCCGTGGGTTCCTGCAGAGTTCTGCAAGTGCCCGCAAGGGCCTGTAGGGGCCCACAGTGTTTCTGCCAGGTTCCGTAGAGTTCCGTAGGGGCCATATTTTTCTGTAGTGGCTGGTAGTATTCTGTAGGGGTCTGTAGGTTTCCGTAGGCGCCTGCAGTGTTCTGTAGGAGCCCATAGGGTTTTAGTGAGGTTCCGTTGTGTTGCTAAGGGTCTTGTAGAGTGCTGTCGGGTCCTGGAGTATTCTGTCGGGTTCCAGAGGGGCTCGTAGGATTCTGTCGAAATCTGTAGGGTTCCCTAGGGGCCCATAGAGTCCCGTAGATTTCCGTAGGGACCTGTAGGGTTGTGTAAGTGCCCGCAGAAGTCTGTAGGAGTCTGTGGGATTCTGTAAGGTTCTGGAGGGTTCTGCAGGGTTCCGTAGGGACCCGTAGAGTTCTGTAGTGGCTGGTAAAGTTCCGTAGGGCCCTGTGGGGTTCTGTATGGACCTGTAGGGTTCCGTAGGGGCCTGCAGGGTTCCGTAAGTGCCCGCAGGTGTCTGTAGGGTTCCGTAGGGGTCTGTAGGGTTCCGTAGGCACCTGCAGTGTTCTGTAGGAGCCCATAGGGTTTTAGTGAGGTTCCGTTGTGTTGCTAAGGGTCTTGTAGAGTGCTGTCGGGTCCTGGAGTATTCTGTAGGGTTCCAGAGGGCCTCGTAGGGTTCCGTCGAAATCTGTAGGGTTCCCTAGGGGCCCATAGAGTCCCGTAGATTGCCGTAGGGACCTGTAGGGTTGTGTAAGTGCTCGCAGGGGTTGGTAGGAGCTTGTAGGGTTCCATAAGTTTCCAGAGGGTTGTGTAGGGTTCCGTAGGGGCCTGTGGTGTTTCCTAAGGGCCTGTAGAGTCTCGTACGGTTCCGTAGGGGCCTGTGGTGTTCCCTAGGGGCCTGTAGAGTCTCGTACAGTTCCGTAGGGTCCTGTAGGTTTCCATAAGCGCCCGCAGAGGTCTGAATGGGCCCGTACTGTTCCGTAAGGATCCATAGGGCTCCGTAGAGCTTTGTAGGTTCCCTAGAGACCTCTGGAGTACCGCAGGAGCCAGTAGTGTTCTGTAGGGGCCCGTAGGGTTCCTTCCATAGGAGCTGGCAGTGTTCCATAGGGTCCTCTAGGGTTGAGTAAGTGCCCGCAGGAGTCTGTAGGAATCCGTGGGATTCTGTAAGGTTCTGGAGGGTTCTGCAGGGTTCCGTAGGGGCCCGTAGAGTTCCATCGTGGCTGGTAAAGTTCCCTAGGGCCCTGTACCGTTCCGTAACTGCCTGCAAGGGTCTTTAGGCTTCCGTAGGGGCTGGTAGGGTTCCATAAAGTTCCGTGGGTTCCTGCAGAGTTCTGCAAGTGCCCGCAAGGGCCTGTAGGGGCCCACAGTGTTTCTGCCAGGTTCCGTAGAGTTCCGTAGGGGCCATATTTTTCTGTAGTGGCTGGTAGTATTCTGTAGGGGTCTGTAGGTTTCCGTAGGCACCTACAGTGTTCTGTAGGAGCCCATAGGGTTTTAGTGAGGTTCCGTTGTGTTGCTAAGGGTCTTGTAGAGTGCTGTCGGGTCCTGGAGTATTCTGTAGGGTTCCAGAGGGGCTCGTAGGGTTCCGTCGAAATCTGTAGGGTTCCCTAGGGGCCCATAGAGTCCCGTAGATTTCCGTAGGGACCTGTAGGGTTGTGTAAGTGCCCGCAGAAGTCTGTAGGAGTCTGTGGGATTCTGTAAGGTTCCGGAGGGTTCTGCAGGGTTCCGTAGGGGCCCGTAGAGTTCCGTAGTGGCTGGTAAAGTTCCGTAGGGCCCTGTGGGGTTCTGTATGGACCTGTAGGGTTCCGTAGGGGCCTGCAGGGTTCCGTAAGTGCCCGCAGGTGTCTGTAGGGTTCCGTAGGGGTCTGTAGGGTTCCGTAGGCACCTGCAGTGTTCTGTAGGAGCCCATAGGGTTTTAGTGAGGTTCCGTTGTGTTGCTAAGGGTCTTGTAGAGTGCTGTCGGGTCCTGGAGTATTCTGTAGGGTTCCAGAGGGGCTCGTAGGGTTCCGTCGAAATCTGTAGGGTTCCCTAGGGGCCCATAGAGTCCTGTAGATTGCCGTAGGGACCTGTAGGGTTGTGTAAGTGCTCGCAGGGGTTGGTAGGAGCTTGTAGGGTTCCATAAGTTTCCAGAGGGTTGTGTAGGGTTCCGTAGGGGCCTGTGGTGTTCCCTAGGGGCCTGTAGAGTCTCGTACGGTTCCGTAGGGGCCTGTGGTGTTCCCTAGGGGCCTGTAGAGTCTCGTACAGTTCCGTAGGGTCCTGTAGGTTTCCATAAGCGCCCGCAGAGGTCTGAAGGGGCCCGTACTGTGCCGTAAGGATCCATAGGATTCCGTAGAGCTTCGTAGGTTCCCTAGAGGCCTCTGGAGTACCGCAGGAGCCAGTAGTGTTCTGTAGGGGCCCGTAGGGTTCCTTCCATAGGAGCTGGCAGTGTTCCGTAGGGTCCTCTAGGGTTGAGTAAGTGCCCGCAGGAGTCTGTAGGAATCCGTGGGATTCTGTAAGGTTCTGGAGGGTTCTGCAGGGTTCCGTAGGGGCCCGTAGAGTTCCGTAGTGGCTGGTAAAGTTCCCTAGGGCCCTGTACCGTTCCGTAACTGCCTGCAAGGGTCTTTAGGCTTCCGTAGGGGCTGGGAGGGTTCCATAAAGTTCCGTGGGTGCCTGCAGAGTTCTGCAAGTGCCCGCAAGGGCCTGTAGGGGCCCACAGTGTTTCTGCCAGGTTCCGTAGAGTTCTGTAGGGGCCATATTTTTCTGTAGTGGCTGGTAGTATTCTGTAGGGGTCTGTAGGTTTCCGTAGGCGCCTACAGTGTTCTGTAGGAGCCCATAGGGTTTTAGTGAGGTTCCGTTGTGTTGCTAAGGGTCTTGTAGAGTGCTGTCGGGTCCTGGAGTATTCTGTAGGGTTCCAGAGGGGCTCGTAGGGTTCCGTCGAAATCTGTAGGGTTCCCTAGGGGCCCATAGAGTCCCGTAGATTGCCGTAGGGACCTGTAGGGTTGTGTAAGTGCTCGCAGGGGTTGGTAGGAGCTTGTAGGGTTCCATAAGTTTCCAGAGGGTTGTGTAGGGTTCCGTAGGGGCCTGTGGTGTTCCCTAAGGGCCTGTAGAGTCTCGTACGGTTCCGTAGGGGCCTGTGGTGTTCCCTAGGGGCCTGTAGAGTCTCGTACAGTTCCGTAGGGTCCTGTAGGTTTCCATAAGCGCCCGCAGAGGTCTGAAGGGGCCCGTACTGTTCCGTAAGGATCCATAGGGCTCCGTAGAGCTTCGTAGGTTCCCTAGAGGCCTCTGGAGTACTGCAGGAGCCAGTAGTGTTCTGTAGGGGCCCGTAGGGTTCCTTCCATAGGAGCTGGCAGTGTTCCGTAGGGTCCTCTAGGGTTGTAAGTGCCGCAGGAGTCTGTAGGAATCCGTGGGATTCTGTAAGGTTCTGGAGGGTTCTGCAGGGTTCCGTAGGGGCCCGTAGAGTTCCGTAGTGGCTGGTAAAGTTCCCTAGGGCCCTGTACCGTTCCGTAACTGCCTGCAAGGGTCTTTAGGCTTCCGTAGGGGCTGGTAGGCTTCCATAAAGTTCCGTGGGTTCCTGCAGAGTTCTGCAAGTGCCCGCAAGGGCCTGTAGGGGCCCACAGTGTTTCTGCCAGGTTCCGTAGAGTTCCGTAGGGGCCATATTTTTCTGTAGTGGCTGGTAGTATTCTGTAGGGGTCTGTAGGTTTCCGTAGGCGCCTGCAGTGTTCTGTAGGAGCCCATAGGGTTTTAGTGAGGTTCCGTTGTGTTGCTAAGGGTCTTGTAGAGTGCTGTCGGGTCCTGGAGTATTCTGTAGGGTTCCAGAGGGGCTCGTAGGGTTCCATCGAAATCTATAGGGTTCCCTAGGGGCCCATAGAGTCCCGTAGATTTCCGTAGGGACCTGTAGGGTTGTGTAAGTGCCCGCAGAAGTCTGTAGGAGTCTGTGGGATTCTGTAAGGTTCCGGAGGGTTCTGCAGGGTTCCGTAGAGACCCGTAGAGTTCCGTAGTGGCTGGTAAAGTTCCGTAGGGCCCTGTGGGGTTCTGTATGGACCTGTAGGGTTCCGTAGAGGCCTGCAGGTTTCCGTAAGTGCCCGCAGGTGTCTGTAGGGTTCCGTAGGGGTCTGTAGGGTTCCGTAGGCACCTGCAGTGTTCTGTAGGAGCCCATAGGGTTTTAGTGAGGTTCCGTTGTGTTGCTAAGGGTCTTGTAGAGTGCTGTCGGGGCCTGGAGTATTCTGTAGGGTTCCAGAGGGCCTCATAGGGTTCCATCGAAATCTATAGGGTTCCCTAGGGGCCCATAGAGTCCCGTAGATTGCCGTAGGGACCTGTAGGGTTGTGTAAGTGCTCGCAGGGGTTGGTAGGAGCTTGTAGGGTTCCATAAGTTTCCAGAGGGTTGTGTAGGGTTCCGTAGGGGCCTGTGGTGTTCCCTAGGGGCCTGTAGAGTCTCGTACAGTTCCGTAGGGTCCTGTAGGTTTCCATAAGCGCCCGCAGAGGTCTGAAGGGGCCCGTACTGTTCCGTAAGGATCCATAGGGCTCCGTAGAGCTTTGTAGGTTCCCTAGAGACCTCTGGAGTACCGCAGGAGCCAGTAGTGTTCTGTAGGGGCCCGTAGGGTTCCTTCCATAGGAGCTGGCAGTGTTCCGTAGGGTCCTCTAGGGTTGAAAGTGCCCGCAGGAGTCTGTAGGAATCTGTGGGATTCTGTAAGGTTCTGGAGGGTTCTGCAGGGTTCCGTAGGGGCCCGTAGAGTTCCATAGTGGCTGGTAAAGTTCCCTAGGGCCCTGTACCGTTCCGTAACTGCCTGCAAGGGTCTTTAGGCTTCCGTAGGGGCTGGTAGGGTTCCATAAAGTTCCGTGGGTTCCTGCAGAGTTCTGCAAGTGCCCGCAAGGGCCTGTAGGGGCCCACAGTGTTTCTGCCAGGTTCCGTAGAGTTCCGTAGGGGCCATATTTTTCTGTAGTGGCTGGTAGTATTCTGTAGGGGTCTGTAGGTTTCCGTAGGCGCCTGCAGTGTTCTGTAGGAGCCCATAGGGTTTTAGTGAGGTTCCGTTGTGTTGCTAAGGGTCTTGTAGAGTGCTGTCGGGTCCTGGAGTATTCTGTAGGGTTCCAGAGGGGCTCGTAGGATTCTGTCGAAATCTGTAGGGTTCCCTAGGGGCCCATAGAGTCCCGTAGATTTCCGTAGGGACCTGTAGGGTTGTGTAAGTGCCCGCAGAAGTCTGTAGGAGTCTGTGGGATTCTGTAAGGTTCTGGAGGGTTCTGCAGGGTTCCGTAGGGACCCGTAGAGTTCTGTAGTGGCTGGTAAAGTTCCGTAGGGCCCTGTGGGGTTCTGTATGGACCTGTAGGGTTCCGTAGGGGCCTGCAGGGTTCCGTAAGTGCCCGCAGGTGTCTGTAGGGTTCCGTAGGGGTCTGTAGGGTTCCGTAGGC
The DNA here is from genome assembly GCF_964106895.1 of Numenius arquata. Lineage (NCBI taxonomy): Eukaryota > Metazoa > Chordata > Aves > Charadriiformes > Scolopacidae > Numenius > Numenius arquata. Next base: position 116,918 of record NW_027414436.1, read on the forward strand.
ACCTGCAGTGTTCTGTAGGAGCCCATAGGGTTTTAGTGAGGTTCCGTTGTGTTGCTAAGGGTCTTGTAGAGTGCTGTCGGGTCCTGGAGTATTCTGTAGGGTTCCAGAGGGCCTCGTAGGGTTCCGTCGAAATCTGTAGGGTTCCCTAGGGGCCCATAGAGTCCCGTAGATTGCCGTAGGGACCTGTAGGGTTGTGTAAGTGCTCGCAGGGGTTGGTAGGAGCTTGTAGGGTTCCATAAGTTTCCAGAGGGTTGTGTAGGGTTCCGTAGGGGCCTGTGGTGTTTCCTAAGGGCCTGTAGAGTCTCGTACGGTTCCGTAGGGGCCTGTGGTGTTCCCTAGGGGCCTGTAGAGTCTCGTACAGTTCCGTAGGGTCCTGTAGGTTTCCATAAGCGCCCGCAGAGGTCTGAATGGGCCCGTACTGTTCCGTAAGGATCCATAGGGCTCCGTAGAGCTTTGTAGGTTCCCTAGAGACCTCTGGAGTACCGCAGGAGCCAGTAGTGTTCTGTAGGGGCCCGTAGGGTTCCTTCCATAGGAGCTGGCAGTGTTCCATAGGGTCCTCTAGGGTTGAGTAAGTGCCCGCAGGAGTCTGTAGGAATCCGTGGGATTCTGTAAGGTTCTGGAGGGTTCTGCAGGGTTCCGTAGGGGCCCGTAGAGTTCCGTAGTGGCTGGTAAAGTTCCCTAGGGCCCTGTACCGTTCCGTAACTGCCTGCAAGGGTCTTTAGGCTTCCGTAGGGGCTGGTAGGGTTCCATAAAGTTCCGTGGGTTCCTGCAGAGTTCTGCAAGTGCCCGCAAGGGCCTGTAGGGGCCCACAGTGTTTCTGCCAGGTTCCGTAGAGTTCCGTAGGGGCCATATTTTTCTGTAGTGGCTGGTAGTATTATGTAGGGGTCTGTAGGTTTCCGTAGGCACCTACAGTGTTCTGTAGGAGCCCATAGGGTTTTAGTGAGGTTCCGTTGTGTTGCTAAGGGTCTTGTAGAGTGCTGTCGGGTCCTGGAGTATTCTGTAGGGTTCCAGAGGGGCTCGTAGGGTTCCATCGAAATCTATAGGGTTCCCTAGGGGCCCATAGAGTCCCGTAGATTTCCGTAGGGACCTGTAGGGTTGTGTAAGTGCCCGCAGAAGTCTGTAGGAGTCTGTGGGATTCTGTAAGGTTCCGGAGGGTTCTGCAGGGTTCCGTAGGGGCCCGTAGAGTTCCGTAGTGGCTGGTAAAGTTCCGTAGGGCCCTGTGGGGTTCTGTATGGACCTGTAGGGTTCCGTAGGGGCCTGCAGGGTTCCGTAAGTGCCCGCAGGTGTCTGTAGGGTTCCGTAGGGGTCTGTAGGGTTCCGTAGGCACCTGCAGTGTTCTGTAGGAGCCCATAGGGTTTTAGTGAGGTTCCGTTGTGTTGCTAAGGGTCTTGTAGAGTGCTGTCGGGTCCTGGAGTATTCTGTAGGGTTCCAGAGGGGCTCGTAGGGTTCCGTCGAAATCTGTAGGGTTCCCTAGGGGCCCATAGAGTCCTGTAGATTGCCGTAGGGACCTGTAGGGTTGTGTAAGTGCTCGCAGGGGTTGGTAGGAGCTTGTAGGGTTCCATAAGTTTCCAGAGGGTTGTGTAGGGTTCCGTAGGGGCCTGTGGTGTTCCCTAGGGGCCTGTAGAGTCTCGTACGGTTCCGTAGGGGCCTGTGGTGTTCCCTAGGGGCCTGTAGAGTCTCGTACAGTTCCGTAGGGTCCTGTAGGTTTCCATAAGCGCCCGCAGAGGTCTGAAGGGGCCCGTACTGTGCCGTAAGGATCCATAGGATTCCGTAGAGCTTCGTAGGTTCCCTAGAGGCCTCTGGAGTACCGCAGGAGCCAGTAGTGTTCTGTAGGGGCCCGTAGGGTTCCTTCCATAGGAGCTGGCAGTGTTCCGTAGGGTCCTCTAGGGTTGAGTAAGTGCCCGCAGGAGTCTGTAGGAATCCGTGGGATTCTGTAAGGTTCTGGAGGGTTCTGCAGGGTTCCGTAGGGGCCCGTAGAGTTCCGTAGTGGCTGGTAAAGTTCCCTAGGGCCCTGTACCGTTCCGTAACTGCCTGCAAGGGTCTTTAGGCTTCCGTAGGGGCTGGGAGGGTTCCATAAAGTTCCGTGGGTGCCTGCAGAGTTCTGCAAGTGCCCGCAAGGGCCTGTAGGGGCCCACAGTGTTTCTGCCAGGTTCCGTAGAGTTCTGTAGGGGCCATATTTTTCTGTAGTGGCTGGTAGTATTCTGTAGGGGTCTGTAGGTTTCCGTAGGCGCCTACAGTGTTCTGTAGGAGCCCATAGGGTTTTAGTGAGGTTCCGTTGTGTTGCTAAGGGTCTTGTAGAGTGCTGTCGGGTCCTGGAGTATTCTGTAGGGTTCCAGAGGGGCTCGTAGGGTTCCGTCGAAATCTGTAGGGTTCCCTAGGGGCCCATAGAGTCCCGTAGATTGCCGTAGGGACCTGTAGGGTTGTGTAAGTGCTCGCAGGGGTTGGTAGGAGCTTGTAGGGTTCCATAAGTTTCCAGAGGGTTGTGTAGGGTTCCGTAGGGGCCTGTGGTGTTCCCTAAGGGCCTGTAGAGTCTCGTACGGTTCCGTAGGGGCCTGTGGTGTTCCCTAGGGGCCTGTAGAGTCTCGTACAGTTCCGTAGGGTCCTGTAGGTTTCCATAAGCGCCCGCAGAGGTCTGAAGGGGCCCGTACTGTTCCGTAAGGATCCATAGGGCTCCGTAGAGCTTCGTAGGTTCCCTAGAGGCCTCTGGAGTACTGCAGGAGCCAGTAGTGTTCTGTAGGGGCCCGTAGGGTTCCTTCCATAGGAGCTGGCAGTGTTCCGTAGGGTCCTCTAGGGTTGAGTAATTGCCCGCAGGAGTCTGTAGGAATCCGTGGGATTCTGTAAGGTTCTGGAGGGTTCTGCAGGGTTCCGTAGGGGCCCGTAGAGTTCCGTAGTGGCTGGTAAAGTTCCCTAGGGCCCTGTACCGTTCCGTAACTGCCTGCAAGGGTCTTTAGGCTTCCGTAGGGGCTGGTAGGGTTCCATAAAGTTCCGTGGGTTCCTGCAGAGTTCTGCAAGTGCCCGCAAGGGCCTGTAGGGGCCCACAGTGTTTCTGCCAGGTTCCGTAGAGTTCCGTAGGGGCCATATTTTTCTGTAGTGGCTGGTAGTATTCTGTAGGGGTCTGTAGGTTTCCGTAGGCGCCTGCAGTGTTCTGTAGGAGCCCATAGGGTTTTAGTGAGGTTCCGTTGTGTTGCTAAGGGTCTTGTAGAGTGCTGTCGGGTCCTGGAGTATTCTGTAGGGTTCCAGAGGGCCTCATAGGGTTCCATCGAAATCTATAGGGTTCCCTAGGGGCCCATAGAGTCCCGTAGATTTCCGTAGGGACCTGTAGGGTTGTGTAAGTGCCCGCAGAAGTCTGTAGGAGTCTGTGGGATTCTGTAAGGTTCCGGAGGGTTCTGCAGGGTTCCGTAGAGACCCGTAGAGTTCCGTAGTGGCTGGTAAAGTTCCGTAGGGCCCTGTGGGGTTCTGTATGGACCTGTAGGGTTCCGTAGAGGCCTGCAGGTTTCCGTAAGTGCCCGCAGGTGTCTGTAGGGTTCCGTAGGGGTCTGTAGGGTTCCGTAGGCACCTGCAGTGTTCTGTAGGAGCCCATAGGGTTTTAGTGAGGTTCCGTTGTGTTGCTAAGGGTCTTGTAGAGTGCTGTCGGGGCCTGGAGTATTCTGTAGGGTTCCAGAGGGCCTCATAGGGTTCCATCGAAATCTATAGGGTTCCCTAGGGGCCCATAGAGTCCCGTAGATTGCCGTAGGGACCTGTAGGGTTGTGTAAGTGCTCGCAGGGGTTGGTAGGAGCTTGTAGGGTTCCATAAGTTTCCAGAGGGTTGTGTAGGGTTCCGTAGGGGCCTGTGGTGTTCCCTAGGGGCCTGTAGAGTCTCGTACAGTTCCGTAGGGTCCTGTAGGTTTCCATAAGCGCCCGCAGAGGTCTGAAGGGGCCCGTACTGTTCCGTAAGGATCCATAGGGCTCCGTAGAGCTTTGTAGGTTCCCTAGAGACCTCTGGAGTACCGCAGGAGCCAGTAGTGTTCTGTAGGGGCCCGTAGGGTTCCTTCCATAGGAGCTGGCAGTGTTCCGTAGGGTCCTTTAGGGTTGAAAGTGCCCGCAGGAGTCTGTAGGAATCTGTGGGATTCTGTAAGGTTCTGGAGGGTTCTGCAGGGTTCCGTAGGGGCCCGTAGAGTTCCGTAGTGGCTGGTAAAGTTCCCTAGGGCCCTGTACCGTTCCGTAACTGCCTGCAAGGGTCTTTAGGCTTCCGTAGGGGCTGGTAGGGTTCCATAAAGTTCCGTGGGTTCCTGCAGAGTTCTGCAAGTGCCCGCAAGGGCCTGTAGGGGCCCACAGTGTTTCTGCCAGGTTCCGTAGAGTTCCGTAGGGGCCATATTTTTCTGTAGTGGCTGGTAGTATTCTGTAGGGGTCTGTAGGTTTCCGTAGGCGCCTGCAGTGTTCTGTAGGAGCCCATAGGGTTTTAGTGAGGTTCCGTTGTGTTGCTAAGGGTCTTGTAGAGTGCTGTCGGGTCCTGGAGTATTCTGTAGGGTTCCAGAGGGGCTCGTAGGATTCTGTCGAAATCTGTAGGGTTCCCTAGGGGCCCATAGAGTCCCGTAGATTTCCGTAGGGACCTGTAGGGTTGTGTAAGTGCCCGCAGAAGTCTGTAGGAGTCTGTGGGATTCTGTAAGGTTCTGGAGGGTTCTGCAGGGTTCCGTAGGGACCCGTAGAGTTCTGTAGTGGCTGGTAAAGTTCCGTAGGGCCCTGTGGGGTTCTGTATGGACCTGTAGGGTTCCGTAGGGGCCTGCAGGGTTCCGTAAGTGCCCGCAGGTGTCTGTAGGGTTCCGTAGGGGTCTGTAGGGTTCCGTAGGCACCTGCAGTGTTCTGTAGGAGCCCATAGGGTTTTAGTGAGGTTCCGTTGTGTTGCTAAGGGTCTTGTAGAGTGCTGTCGGGTCCTGGAGTATTCTGTAGGGTTCCAGAGGGCCTCGTAGGGTTCCGTCGAAATCTGTAGGGTTCCCTAGGGGCCCATAGAGTCCCGTAGATTGCCGTAGGGACCTGTAGGGTTGTGTAAGTGCTCGCAGGGGTTGGTAGGAGCTTGTAGGGTTCCATAAGTTTCCAGAGGGTTGTGTAGGGTTCCGTAGGGGCCTGTGGTGTTCCCTAAGGGCCTGTAGAGTCTCGTACGGTTCCGTAGGGGCCTGTGGTGTTCCCTAGGGGCCTGTAGAGTCTCGTACAGTTCCGTAGGGTCCTGTACGTTTCCATAAGCGCCCGCAGAGGTCTGAAGGGGCCCGTACTGTTCCGTAAGGATCCATAGGGCTCCGTAGAGCTTTGTAGGTTCCCTAGAGACCTCTGGAGTACCGCAGGAGCCAGTAGTGTTCTGTAGGGGCCCGTAGGGTTCCTTCCATAGGAGCTGGCAGTGTTCCATAGGGTCCTCTAGGGTTGAGTAAGTGCCCGCAGGAGTCTGTAGGAATCCGTGGGATTCTGTAAGGTTCTGGAGGGTTCTGCAGGGTTCCGTAGGGGCCCGTAGAGTTCCGTAGTGGCTGGTAAAGTTCCCTAGGGCCCTGTACCGTTCCGTAACTGCCTGCAAGGGTCTTTAGGCTTCCGTAGGGGCTGGTAGGGTTCCATAAAGTTCCGTGGGTTCCTGCAGAGTTCTGCAAGTGCCCGCAAGGGCCTGTAGGGGCCCACAGTGTTTCTGCCAGGTTCCGTAGAGTTCCGTAGGGGCCATATTTTTCTGTAGTGGCTGGTAGTATTCTGTAGGGGTCTGTAGGTTTCCGTAGGCACCTACAGTGTTCTGTAGGAGCCCATAGGGTTTTAGTGAGGTTCCGTTGTGTTGCTAAGGGTCTTGTAGAGTGCTGTCGGGTCCTGGAGTATTCTGTAGGGTTCCAGAGGGGCTCGTAGGGTTCCATCGAAATCTATAGGGTTCCCTAGGGGCCCATAGAGTCCCGTAGATTTCCGTAGGGACCTGTAGGGTTGTGTAAGTGCCCGCAGAAGTCTGTAGGAGTCTGTGGGATTCTGTAAGGTTCCGGAGGGTTCTGCAGGGTTCCGTAGGGGCCCGTAGAGTTCCGTAGTGGCTGGTAAAGTTCCGTAGGGCCCTGTGGGGTTCTGTATGGACCTGTAGGGTTCCGTAGGGGCCTGCAGGGTTCCGTAAGTGCCCGCAGGTGTCTGTAGGGTTCCGTAGGGGTCTGTAGGGTTCCGTAGGCACCTGCAGTGTTCTGTAGGAGCCCATAGGGTTTTAGTGAGGTTCCGTTGTGTTGCTAAGGGTCTTGTAGAGTGCTGTCGGGTCCTGGAGTATTCTGTAGGGTTCCAGAGGGGCTCGTAGGGTTCCGTCGAAATCTGTAGGGTTCCCTAGGGGCCCATAGAGTCCTGTAGATTGCCGTAGGGACCTGTAGGGTTGTGTAAGTGCTCGCAGGGGTTGGTAGGAGCTTGTAGGGTTCCATAAGTTTCCAGAGGGTTGTGTAGGGTTCCGTAGGGGCCTGTGGTGTTCCCTAGGGGCCTGTAGAGTCTCGTACGGTTCCGTAGGGGCCTGTGGTGTTCCCTAGGGGCCTGTAGAGTCTCGTACAGTTCCGTAGGGTCCTGTAGGTTTCCATAAGCGCCCGCAGAGGTCTGAAGGGGCCCGTACTGTGCCGTAAGGATCCATAGGATTCCGTAGAGCTTCGTAGGTTCCCTAGAGGCCTCTGGAGTACCGCAGGAGCCAGTAGTGTTCTGTAGGGGCCCGTAGGGTTCCTTCCATAGGAGCTGGCAGTGTTCCGTAGGGTCCTCTAGGGTTGAGTAAGTGCCCGCAGGAGTCTGTAGGAATCCGTGGGATTCTGTAAGGTTCTGGAGGGTTCTGCAGGGTTCCGTAGGGGCCCGTAGAGTTCCGTAGTGGCTGGTAAAGTTCCCTAGGGCCCTGTACCGTTCCGTAACTGCCTGCAAGGGTCTTTAGGCTTCCGTAGGGGCTGGGAGGGTTCCATAAAGTTCCGTGGGTGCCTGCAGAGTTCTGCAAGTGCCCGCAAGGGCCTGTAGGGGCCCACAGTGTTTCTGCCAGGTTCCGTAGAGTTCTGTAGGGGCCATATTTTTCTGTAGTGGCTGGTAGTATTCTGTAGGGGTCTGTAGGTTTCCGTAGGCGCCTACAGTGTTCTGTAGGAGCCCATAGGGTTTTAGTGAGGTTCCGTTGTGTTGCTAAGGGTCTTGTAGAGTGCTGTCGGGTCCTGGAGTATTCTGTAGGGTTCCAGAGGGGCTCGTAGGGTTCCGTCGAAATCTGTAGGGTTCCCTAGGGGCCCATAGAGTCCCGTAGATTGCCGTAGGGACCTGTAGGGTTGTGTAAGTGCTCGCAGGGGTTGGTAGGAGCTTGTAGGGTTCCATAAGTTTCCAGAGGGTTGTGTAGGGTTCCGTAGGGGCCTGTGGTGTTCCCTAAGGGCCTGTAGAGTCTCGTACGGTTCCGTAGGGGCCTGTGGTGTTCCCTAGGGGCCTGTAGAGTCTCGTACAGTTCCGTAGGGTCCTGTAGGTTTCCATAAGCGCCCGCAGAGGTCTGAAGGGGCCCGTACTGTTCCGTAAGGATCCATAGGGCTCCGTAGAGCTTCGTAGGTTCCCTAGAGGCCTCTGGAGTACTGCAGGAGCCAGTAGTGTTCTGTAGGGGCCCGTAGGGTTCCTTCCATAGGAGCTGGCAGTGTTCCGTAGGGTCCTCTAGGGTTGTAAGTGCCGCAGGAGTCTGTAGGAATCCGTGGGATTCTGTAAGGTTCTGGAGGGTTCTGCAGGGTTCCGTAGGGGCCCGTAGAGTTCCGTAGTGGCTGGTAAAGTTCCCTAGGGCCCTGTACCGTTCCGTAACTGCCTGCAAGGGTCTTTAGGCTTCCGTAGGGGCTGGTAGGGTTCCATAAAGTTCCGTGGGTTCCTGCAGAGTTCTGCAAGTGCCCGCAAGGGCCTGTAGGGGCCCACAGTGTTTCTGCCAGGTTCCGTAGAGTTCCGTAGGGGCCATATTTTTCTGTAGTGGCTGGTAGTATTCTGTAGGGGTCTGTAGGTTTCCGTAGGCGCCTGCAGTGTTCTGTAGGAGCCCATAGGGTTTTAGTGAGGTTCCGTTGTGTTGCTAAGGGTCTTGTAGAGTGCTGTCGGGTCCTGGAGTATTCTGTAGGGTTCCAGAGGGCCTCATAGGGTTCCATCGAAATCTATAGGGTTCCCTAGGGGCCCATAGAGTCCCGTAGATTTCCGTAGGGACCTGTAGGGTTGTGTAAGTGCCCGCAGAAGTCTGTAGGAGTCTGTGGGATTCTGTAAGGTTCCGGAGGGTTCTGCAGGGTTCCGTAGAGACCCGTAGAGTTCCGTAGTGGCTGGTAAAGTTCCGTAGGGCCCTGTGGGGTTCTGTATGGACCTGTAGGGTTCCGTAGAGGCCTGCAGGTTTCCGTAAGTGCCCGCAGGTGTCTGTAGGGTTCCGTAGGGGTCTGTAGGGTTCCGTAGGCACCTGCAGTGTTCTGTAGGAGCCCATAGGGTTTTAGTGAGGTTCCGTTGTGTTGCTAAGGGTCTTGTAGAGTGCTGTCGGGGCCTGGAGTATTCTGTAGGGTTCCAGAGGGCCTCATAGGGTTCCATCGAAATCTATAGGGTTCCCTAGGGGCCCATAGAGTCCCGTAGATTGCCGTAGGGACCTGTAGGGTTGTGTAAGTGCTCGCAGGGGTTGGTAGGAGCTTGTAGGGTTCCATAAGTTTCCAGAGGGTTGTGTAGGGTTCCGTAGGGGCCTGTGGTGTTCCCTAGGGGCCTGTAGAGTCTCGTACAGTTCCGTAGGGTCCTGTAGGTTTCCATAAGCGCCCGCAGAGGTCTGAAGGGGCCCGTACTGTTCCGTAAGGATCCATAGGGCTCCGTAGAGCTTTGTAGGTTCCCTAGAGACCTCTGGAGTACCGCAGGAGCCAGTAGTGTTCTGTAGGGGCCCGTAGGGTTCCTTCCATAGGAGCTGGCAGTGTTCCGTAGGGTCCTCTAGGGTTGAAAGTGCCCGCAGGAGTCTGTAGGAATCTGTGGGATTCTGTAAGGTTCTGGAGGGTTCTGCAGGGTTCCGTAGGGGCCCGTAGAGTTCCGTAGTGGCTGGTAAAGTTCCCTAGGGCCCTGTACCGTTCCGTAACTGCCTGCAAGGGTCTTTAGGCTTCCGTAGGGGCTGGTAGGGTTCCATAAAGTTCCGTGGGTTCCTGCAGAGTTCTGCAAGTGCCCGCAAGGGCCTGTAGGGGCCCACAGTGTTTCTGCCAGGTTCCGTAGAGTTCCGTAGGGGCCATATTTTTCTGTAGTGGCTGGTAGTATTCTGTAGGGGTCTGTAGGTTTCCGTAGGCGCCTGCAGTGTTCTGTAGGAGCCCATAGGGTTTTAGTGAGGTTCCGTTGTGTTGCTAAGGGTCTTGTAGAGTGCTGTCGGGTCCTGGAGTATTCTGTAGGGTTCCAGAGGGGCTCGTAGGATTCTGTCGAAATCTGTAGGGTTCCCTAGGGGCCCATAGAGTCCCGTAGATTTCCGTAGGGACCTGTAGGGTTGTGTAAGTGCCCGCAGAAGTCTGTAGGAGTCTGTGGGATTCTGTAAGGTTCTGGAGGGTTCTGCAGGGTTCCGTAGGGACCCGTAGAGTTCTGTAGTGGCTGGTAAAGTTCCGTAGGGCCCTGTGGGGTTCTGTATGGACCTGTAGGGTTCCGTAGGGGCCTGCAGGGTTCCGTAAGTGCCCGCAGGTGTCTGTAGGTTTCCGTAGGGGTCTGTAGGGTTCCGTAGGCACCTGCAGTGTTCTGTAGGAGCCCATAGGGTTTTAGTGAGGTTCCGTTGTGTTGCTAAGGGTCTTGTAGAGTGCTGTCGGGTCCTGGAGTATTCTGTAGGGTTCCAGAGGGCCTCGTAGGGTTCCGTCGAAATCTGTAGGGTTCCCTAGGGGCCCATAGAGTCCCGTAGATTGCCGTAGGGACCTGTAGGGTTGTGTAAGTGCTCGCAGGGGTTGGTAGGAGCTTGTAGGGTTCCATAAGTTTCCAGAGGGTTGTGTAGGGTTCCGTAGGGGCATGTGGTGTTTCCTAAGGGCCTGTAGAGTCTCGTACGGTTCCGTAGGGGCCTGTGGTGTTCCCTAGGGGCCTGTAGAGTCTCGTACAGTTCCGTAGGGTCCTGTAGGTTTCCATAAGAGCCCGCAGAGGTCTGAAGGGGCCCGTACTGTTCCGTAAGGATCCATAGGGTTCCGTAGAGCTTCGTAGGTTCCGTAGAGGCCTCTGGAGTACCGCAGGAGCCAGTAGTGTTCTGTAGGGGCCCGTAGGGTTCCTTCCATAGGAGCTGGCAGTGTTCCGTAGGGTCCTCTAGGGTTGAGTAAGTGCCTGCAGGAGTCCGTAGGAATCCGTGGGATTCTGTAAGGTTCTGGAGGGTTCTGCAGGGTTCCGTAGGGGCCCGTAGAGTTCCATCGTGGCTGGTAAAGTTCCCTAGGGCCCTGTACCGTTCCGTAACTGCCTGCAAGGGTCTTTAGGCTTCCGTAGGGGCTGGTAGGGTTCCATAAAGTTCCGTGGGTTCCTGCAGAGTTCTGCAAGTGCCCGCAAGGGCCTGTAGGGGCCCACAGTGTATCTGTCATATTCTGTAGAGTTCCGTAGGGGCCATATTTTTCTGTAGTGGCTGGTAGTATTCTGTAGGGGTCTGTAGGTTTCCGTAGGCGCCTGCAGTGTTCTGTAGGAGCCCATAGGGTTTTAGTGAGGTTCCGTTGTGTTGCTAAGGGTCTTGTAGAGTGCTGTCGGGTCCTGGAGTATTCTGTAGGGTTCCAGAGGGGCTCGTAGGGTTCCGTCGAAATCTGAAGGGTTCCCTAGGGGCCCATAGAGTCCCGTAGATTGCCGTAGGGACCTGTAGGGTTGTGTAAGTGCTCGCAGGGGTTGGTAGGAGCTTGTAGGGTTCCATAAGTTTCCAGAGGGTTGTGTAGGGTTCCGTAGGGGCCTGTGGTGTTCCCTAGGGGCCTGTAGAGTCTCGTACAGTTCCGTAGGGTCCTGTAGGTTTCCATAAGCGCCCGCAGAGGTCTGAAGGGGCCCGTACTGTTCCGTAAGGATCCATAGGGCTCCGTAGAGCTTTGTAGGTTCCCTAGAGGCCTCTGGAGTACCGCAGGAGCCAGTAGTGTTCTGTAGGGGCCCGTAGGGTTCCTTCCATAGGAGCTGGCAGTGTTCCATAGGGTCCTCTAGGGTTGTAAGTGCCCGCAGGAGTCTGTAGGAATCTGTGGGATTCTGTAAGGTTCTGGAGGGTTCTGCAGGGTTCCGTAGGGGCCCGTAGAGTTCCGTAGTGGCTGGTAAAGTTCCCTAGGGCCCTGTACCGTTCCGTAACTGCCTGCAAGGGTCTTTAGGCTTCCGTAGGGGCTGGTAGGCTTCCATAAAGTTCCGTGGGTGCCTGCAGAGTTCTGCAAGTGCCCGCAAGGGCCTGTAGGGGCCCACAGTGTTTCTGCCAGGTTCCGTAGAGTTCCGTAGGGGCCATATTTTTCTGTAGTGCCTGGTAGTATTCTGTAGGGGTCTGTAGGTTTCCGTAGGCGCCTGCAGTGTTCTGTAGGAGCCCATAGGGTTTTAGTGAGGTTCCGTTGTGTTGCTAAGGGTCTTGTAGAGTGCTGTCGGGTCCTGGAGTATTCTGTAGGGTTCCAGAGGGGCTCGTAGGGTTCCATCGAAATCTATAGGGTTCCCTAGGGGCCCATAGAGTCCCGTAGATTTCCGTAGGGACCTGTAGGGTTGTGTAAGTGCCCGCAGAAGTCTGTAGGAGTCTGTGGGATTCTGTAAGGTTCCGGAGGGTTCTGCAGGGTTCCGTAGAGACCCGTAGAGTTCCGTAGTGGCTGGTAAAGTTCCGTAGGGCCCTGTGGGGTTCTGTATGGACCTGTAGGGTTCCGTAGAGGCCTGCAGGTTTCCGTAAGTGCCCGCAGGTGTCTGTAGGGTTCCGTAGGGGTCTGTAGGGTTCCGTAGGCACCTGCAGTGTTCTGTAGGAGCCCATAGGGTTTTAGTGAGGTTCCGTTGTGTTGCTAAGGGTCTTGTAGAGTGCTGTCGGGGCCTGGAGTATTCTGTAGGGTTCCAGAGGGCCTCATAGGGTTCCATCAAAATCTATAGGGTTCCCTAGGGGCCCATAGAGTCCCGTAGATTGCCGTAGGGACCTGTAGGGTTGTGTAAGTGCTCGCAGGGGTTGGTAGGAGCTTGTAGGGTTCCATAAGTTTCCAGAGGGTTGTGTAGGGTTCCGTAGGGGCCTGTGGTGTTCCCTAGGGGCCTGTAGAGTCTCGTACGGTTCCGTAGGGGCCTGCGGTGTTCCCTAGGGGCCTGTAGAGTCTCGTACAGTTCCGTAGGGTCTTGTAGGTTTCCATAAGAGCCCGCAGAGGTCTGAAGGGGCCCGTACTGTTCCGTAAGGATCCATAGGGTTCCGTAGAGCTTCGTAGGTTCCGTAGAGGCCTCTGGAGTACCGCAGGAGCCAGTAGTGTTCTGTAGGGGCCCGTAGGGTTCCTTCCATAGGAGCTGGCAGTGTTCCGTAGGGTCCTCTAGGGTTGAGTAAGTGCCTGCAGGAGTCCGTAGGAATCCGTGGGATTCTGTAAGGTTCTGGAGGGTTCTGCAGGGTTCCGTAGGGGCCCGTAGAGTTCCATCGTGGCTGGTAAAGTTCCCTAGGTCCCTGTACCGTTCCATAACTGCCTGCAAGGGTCTTTAGGCTTCCGTAGGGGCTGGTAGGGTTCCATAAAGTTCCGTGGGTTCCTGCAGAGTTCTGCAAGTGCCCGCAAGGGCCTGTAGGGGCCCACAGTGTATCTGTCATATTCTGTAGAGTTCCGTAGGGGCCATATTTTTCTGTAGTGGCTGGTAGTATTCTGTAGGGGTCTGTAGGTTTCCGTAGGCGCCTGCAGTGTTCTGTAGGAGCCCATAGGGTTTTAGTGAGGTTCCGTTGTGTTGCTAAGGGTCTTGTAGAGTGCTGTCGGGTCCTGGAGTATTCTGTAGGGTTCCAGAGGGGCTCGTAGGGTTCCGTCGAAATCTGAAGGGTTCCCTAGGGGCCCATAGAGTCCCGTAGATTGCCGTAGGGACCTGTAGGGTTGTGTAAGTGCTCGCAGGGGTTGGTAGGAGCTTGTAGGGTTCCATAAGTTTCCAGAGGGTTGTGTAGGGTTCCGTAGGGGCCTGTGGTGTTCCCTAGGGGCCTGTAGAGTCTCGTACAGTTCCGTAGGGTCCTGTAGGTTTCCATAAGCGCCCGCAGAGGTCTGAAGGGGCCCGTACTGTTCCGTAAGGATCCATAGGGTTCCGTAGAGCTTCGTAGGTTCCCTAGAGGCCTCTGGAGTACCGCAGGAGCCAGTAGTGTTCTGTAGGGGCCCGTAGGGTTCCTTCCATAGGAGCTGGCAGTGTTCCGTAGGGTCCTCTAGGGTTGAGTAAGTGCCCGCAGGAGTCTGTAGGAATCCGTGGGATTCTGTAAGGTTCTGGAGGGTTCTGCAGGGTTCCGTAGGGGCCCGTAGAGTTCCGTAGTGGCTGGTAAAGTTCCCTAGGGCCCTGTACCGTTCCGTAACTGCCTGCAAGGGTCTTTAGGCTTCCGTAGGGGCTGGGAGGGTTCCATAAAGTTCCGTGGGTGCCTGCAGAGTTCTGCAAGTGCCCGCAAGGGCCTGTAGGGGCCCACAGTGTTTCTGCCAGGTTCCGTAGAGTTCTGTAGGGGCCATATTTTTCTGTAGTGGCTGGTAGTATTCTGTAGGGGTCTGTAGGTTTCCGTAGGCGCCTACAGTGTTCTGTAGGAGCCCATAGGGTTTTAGTGAGGTTCCGTTGTGTTGCTAAGGGTCTTGTAGAGTGCTGTCGGGTCCTGGAGTATTCTGTAGGGTTCCAGAGGGGCTCGTAGGGTTCCGTCGAAATCTGTAGGGTTCCCTAGGGGCCCATAGAGTCCCGTAGATTGCCGTAGGGACCTGTAGGGTTGTGTAAGTGCTCGCAGGGGTTGGTAGGAGCTTGTAGGGTTCCATAAGTTTCCAGAGGGTTGTGTAGGGTTCCGTAGGGGCCTGTGGTGTTCCCTAAGGGCCTGTAGAGTCTCGTACGGTTCCGTAGGGGCCTGTGGTGTTCCCTAGGGGCCTGTAGAGTCTCATACAGTTCCGTAGGGTCCTGTAGGTTTCCATAAGCGCCCGCAGAGGTCTGAAGGGGCCCGTACTGTTCCGTAAGGATCCATAGGGCTCCGTAGAGCTTCGTAGGTTCCCTAGAGGCCTCTGGAGTACTGCAGGAGCCAGTAGTGTTCTGTAGGGGCCCGTAGGGTTCCTTCCATAGGAGCTGGCAGTGTTCCATAGGGTCCTCTAGGGTTGTAAGTGCCGCAGGAGTCTGTAGGAATCCGTGGGATTCTGTAAGGTTCTGGAGGGTTCTGCAGGGTTCCGTAGGGGCCCGTAGAGTTCCGTAGTGGCTGGTAAAGTTCCCTAGGGCCCTGTACCGTTCCGTAACTGCCTGCAAGGGTCTTTAGGCTTCCGTAGGGGCTGGTAGGGTTCCATAAAGTTCCGTGGGTTCCTGCAGAGTTCTGCAAGTGCCCGCAAGGGCCTGTAGGGGCCCACAGTGTTTCTGCCAGGTTCCGTAGAGTTCCGTAGGGGCCATATTTTTCTGTAGTGGCTGGTAGTATTCTGTAGGGGTCTGTAGGTTTCCGTAGGCGCCTGCAGTGTTCTGTAGGAGCCCATAGGGTTTTAGTGAGGTTCCGTTGTGTTGCTAAGGGTCTTGTAGAGTGCTGTCGGGTCCTGGAGTATTCTGTAGGGTTCCAGAGGGCCTCATAGGGTTCCATCGAAATCTATAGGGTTCCCTAGGGGCCCATAGAGTCCCGTAGATTTCCGTAGGGACCTGTAGGGTTGTGTAAGTGCCCGCAGAAGTCTGTAGGAGTCTGTGGGATTCTGTAAGGTTCCGGAGGGTTCTGCAGGGTTCCGTAGAGACCCGTAGAGTTCCGTAGTGGCTGGTAAAGTTCCGTAGGGCCCTGTGGGGTTCTGTATGGACCTGTAGGGTTCCGTAGAGGCCTGCAGGTTTCCGTAAGTGCCCGCAGGTGTCTGTAGGGTTCCGTAGGGGTCTGTAGGGTTCCGTAGGCACCTGCAGTGTTCTGTAGGAGCCCATAGGGTTTTAGTGAGGTTCCGTTGTGTTGCTAAGGGTCTTGTAGAGTGCTGTCGGGGCCTGGAGTATTCTGTAGGGTTCCAGAGGGCCTCATAGGGTTCCATCGAAATCTATAGGGTTCCCTAGGGGCCCATAGAGTCCCGTAGATTGCCGTAGGGACCTGTAGGGTTGTGTAAGTGCTCGCAGGGGTTGGTAGGAGCTTGTAGGGTTCCATAAGTTTCCAGAGGGTTGTGTAGGGTTCCGTAGGGGCCTGTGGTGTTCCCTAGGGGCCTGTAGAGTCTCGTACAGTTCCGTAGGGTCCTGTAGGTTTCCATAAGCGCCCGCAGAGGTCTGAAGGGGCCCGTACTGTTCCGTAAGGATCCATAGGGCTCCGTAGAGCTTTGTAGGTTCCCTAGAGACCTCTGGAGTACCGCAGGAGCCAGTAGTGTTCTGTAGGGGCCCGTAGGGTTCCTTCCATAGGAGCTGGCAGTGTTCCGTAGGGTCCTCTAGGGTTGAAAGTGCCCGCAGGAGTCTGTAGGAATCTGTGGGATTCTGTAAGGTTCTGGAGGGTTCTGCAGGGTTCCGTAGGGGCCCGTAGAGTTCCGTAGTGGCTGGTAAAGTTCCCTAGGGCCCTGTACCGTTCCGTAACTGCCTGCAAGGGTCTTTAGGCTTCCGTAGGGGCTGGTAGGGTTCCATAAAGTTCCGTGGGTTCCTGCAGAGTTCTGCAAGTGCCCGCAAGGGCCTGTAGGGGCCCACAGTGTTTCTGCCAGGTTCCGTAGAGTTCCGTAGGGGCCATATTTTTCTGTAGTGGCTGGTAGTATTCTGTAGGGGTCTGTAGGTTTCCGTAGGCGCCTGCAGTGTTCTGTAGGAGCCCATAGGGTTTTAGTGAGGTTCCGTTGTGTTGCTAAGGGTCTTGTAGAGTGCTGTCGGGTCCTGGAGTATTCTGTAGGGTTCCAGAGGGGCTCGTAGGATTCTGTCGAAATCTGTAGGGTTCCCTAGGGGCCCATAGAGTCCCGTAGATTTCCGTAGGGACCTGTAGGGTTGTGTAAGTGCTCGCAGGGGTTGGTAGGAGCTTGTAGGGTTCCATAAGTTTCCAGAGGGTTGTGTAGGGTTCCGTAGGGGCCTGTGGTGTTTCCTAAGGGCCTGTAGAGTCTCGTACGGTTCCGTAGGGGCCTGTGGTGTTCCCTAGGGGCCTGTAGAGTCTCGTACAGTTCCGTAGGGTCCTGTAGGTTTCCATAAGAGCCCGCAGAGGTCTGAAGGGGCCCGTACTGTTCCGTAAGGATCCATAGGGTTCCGTAGAGCTTCGTAGGTTCCCTAGAGGCCTCTGGAGTACCGCAGGAGCCAGTAGTGTTCTGTAGGGGCCCGTAGGGTTCCTTCCATAGGAGCTGGCAGTGTTCCGTAGGGTCCTCTAGGGTTGAGTAAGTGCCTGCAGGAGTCCGTAGGAATCCGTGGGATTCTGTAAGGTTCTGGAGGGTTCTGCAGGGTTCCGTAGGGGCCCGTAGAGTTCCATCGTGGCTGGTAAAGTTCCCTAGGTCCCTGTACCGTTCCATAACTGCCTGCAAGGGTCTTTAGGCTTCCGTAGGGGCTGGTAGGGTTCCATAAAGTTCCGTGGGTTCCTGCAGAGTTCTGCAAGTGCCCGCAAGGGCCTGTAGGGGCCCACAGTGTATCTGTCATATTCTGTAGAGTTCCGTAGGGGCCATATTTTTCTGTAGTGGCTGGTAGTATTCTGTAGGGGTCTGTAGGTTTCCGTAGGCGCCTGCAGTGTTCTGTAGGAGCCCATAGGGTTTTAGTGAGGTTCCGTTGTGTTGCTAAGGGTCTTGTAGAGTGCTGTCGGGTCCTGGAGTATTCTGTAGGGTTCCAGAGGGGCTCGTAGGGTTCCGTCGAAATCTGAAGGGTTCCCTAGGGGCCCATAGAGTCCCGTAGATTGCCGTAGGGACCTGTAGGGTTGTGTAAGTGCTCGCAGGGGTTGGTAGGAGCTTGTAGGGTTCCATAAGTTTCCAGAGGGTTGTGTAGGGTTCCGTAGGGGCCTGTGGTGTTCCCTAGGGGCCTGTAGAGTCTCGTACAGTTCCGTAGGGTCCTGTAGGTTTCCATAAGCGCCCGCAGAGGTCTGAAGGGGCCCGTACTGTTCCGTAAGGATCCATAGGGTTCCGTAGAGCTTCGTAGGTTCCCTAGAGGCCTCTGGAGTACCGCAGGAGCCAGTAGTGTTCTGTAGGGGCCCGTAGGGTTCCTTCCATAGGAGCTGGCAGTGTTCCGTAGGGTCCTCTAGGGTTGAGTAAGTGCCCGCAGGAGTCTGTAGGAATCCGTGGGATTCTGTAAGGTTCTGGAGGGTTCTGCAGGGTTCCGTAGGGGCCCGTAGAGTTCCGTAGTGGCTGGTAAAGTTCCCTAGGGCCCTGTACCGTTCCGTAACTGCCTGCAAGGGTCTTTAGGCTTCCGTAGGGGCTGGGAGGGTTCCATAAAGTTCCGTGGGTGCCTGCAGAGTTCTGCAAGTGCCCGCAAGGGCCTGTAGGGGCCCACAGTGTTTCTGCCAGGTTCCGTAGAGTTCTGTAGGGGCCATATTTTTCTGTAGTGGCTGGTAGTATTCTGTAGGGGTCTGTAGGTTTCCGTAGGCGCCTACAGTGTTCTGTAGGAGCCCATAGGGTTTTAGTGAGGTTCCGTTGTGTTGCTAAGGGTCTTGTAGAGTGCTGTCGGGTCCTGGAGTATTCTGTAGGGTTCCAGAGGGGCTCGTAGGGTTCCGTCGAAATCTGTAGGGTTCCCTAGGGGCCCATAGAGTCCCGTAGATTGCCGTAGGGACCTGTAGGGTTGTGTAAGTGCTCGCAGGGGTTGGTAGGAGCTTGTAGGGTTCCATAAGTTTCCAGAGGGTTGTGTAGGGTTCCGTAGGGGCCTGTGGTGTTCCCTAAGGGCCTGTAGAGTCTCGTACGGTTCCGTAGGGGCCTGTGGTGTTCCCTAGGGGCCTGTAGAGTCTCATACAGTTCCGTAGGGTCCTGTAGGTTTCCATAAGCGCCCGCAGAGGTCTGAAGGGGCCCGTACTGTTCCGTAAGGATCCATAGGGCTCCGTAGAGCTTCGTAGGTTCCCTAGAGGCCTCTGGAGTACTGCAGGAGCCAGTAGTGTTCTGTAGGGGCCCGTAGGGTTCCTTCCATAGGAGCTGGCAGTGTTCCATAGGGTCCTCTAGGGTTGTAAGTGCCGCAGGAGTCTGTAGGAATCCGTGGGATTCTGTAAGGTTCTGGAGGGTTCTGCAGGGTTCCGTAGGGGCCCGTAGAGTTCCGTAGTGGCTGGTAAAGTTCCCTAGGGCCCTGTACCGTTCCGTAACTGCCTGCAAGGGTCTTTAGGCTTCCGTAGGGGCTGGTAGGGTTCCATAAAGTTCCGTGGGTTCCTGCAGAGTTCTGCAAGTGCCCGCAAGGGCCTGTAGGGGCCCACAGTGTTTCTGCCAGGTTCCGTAGAGTTCCGTAGGGGCCATATTTTTCTGTAGTGGCTGGTAGTATTCTGTAGGGGTCTGTAGGTTTCCGTAGGCGCCTGCAGTGTTCTGTAGGAGCCCATAGGGTTTTAGTGAGGTTCCGTTGTGTTGCTAAGGGTCTTGTAGAGTGCTGTCGGGTCCTGGAGTATTCTGTAGGGTTCCAGAGGGCCTCATAGGGTTCCATCGAAATCTATAGGGTTCCCTAGGGGCCCATAGAGTCCCGTAGATTTCCGTAGGGACCTGTAGGGTTGTGTAAGTGCCCGCAGAAGTCTGTAGGAGTCTGTGGGATTCTGTAAGGTTCCGGAGGGTTCTGCAGGGTTCCGTAGAGACCCGTAGAGTTCCGTAGTGGCTGGTAAAGTTCCGTAGGGCCCTGTGGGGTTCTGTATGGACCTGTAGGGTTCCGTAGAGGCCTGCAGGTTTCCGTAAGTGCCCGCAGGTGTCTGTAGGGTTCCGTAGGGGTCTGTAGGGTTCCGTAGGCACCTGCAGTGTTCTGTAGGAGCCCATAGGGTTTTAGTGAGGTTCCGTTGTGTTGCTAAGGGTCTTGTAGAGTGCTGTCGGGGCCTGGAGTATTCTGTAGGGTTCCAGAGGGCCTCATAGGGTTCCATCGAAATCTATAGGGTTCCCTAGGGGCCCATAGAGTCCCGTAGATTGCCGTAGGGACCTGTAGGGTTGTGTAAGTGCTCGCAGGGGTTGGTAGGAGCTTGTAGGGTTCCATAAGTTTCCAGAGGGTTGTGTAGGGTTCCGTAGGGGCCTGTGGTGTTCCCTAGGGGCCTGTAGAGTCTCGTACAGTTCCGTAGGGTCCTGTAGGTTTCCATAAGCGCCCGCAGAGGTCTGAAGGGGCCCGTACTGTTCCGTAAGGATCCATAGGGCTCCGTAGAGCTTTGTAGGTTCCCTAGAGACCTCTGGAGTACCGCAGGAGCCAGTAGTGTTCTGTAGGGGCCCGTAGGGTTCCTTCCATAGGAGCTGGCAGTGTTCCGTAGGGTCCTCTAGGGTTGAAAGTGCCCGCAGGAGTCTGTAGGAATCTGTGGGATTCTGTAAGGTTCTGGAGGGTTCTGCAGGGTTCCGTAGGGGCCCGTAGAGTTCCGTAGTGGCTGGTAAAGTTCCCTAGGGCCCTGTACCGTTCCGTAACTGCCTGCAAGGGTCTTTAGGCTTCCGTAGGGGCTGGTAGGGTTCCATAAAGTTCCGTGGGTTCCTGCAGAGTTCTGCAAGTGCCCGCAAGGGCCTGTAGGGGCCCACAGTGTTTCTGCCAGGTTCCGTAGAGTTCCGTAGGGGCCATATTTTTCTGTAGTGGCTGGTAGTATTCTGTAGGGGTCTGTAGGTTTCCGTAGGCGCCTGCAGTGTTCTGTAGGAGCCCATAGGGTTTTAGTGAGGTTCCGTTGTGTTGCTAAGGGTCTTGTAGAGTGCTGTCGGGTCCTGGAGTATTCTGTAGGGTTCCAGAGGGGCTCGTAGGATTCTGTCGAAATCTGTAGGGTTCCCTAGGGGCCCATAGAGTCCCGTAGATTTCCGTAGGGACCTGTAGGGTTGTGTAAGTGCTCGCAGGGGTTGGTAGGAGCTTGTAGGGTTCCATAAGTTTCCAGAGGGTTGTGTAGGGTTCCGTAGGGGCCTGTGGTGTTTCCTAAGGGCCTGTAGAGTCTCGTACGGTTCCGTAGGGGCCTGTGGTGTTCCCTAGGGGCCTGTAGAGTCTCGTACAGTTCCGTAGGGTCCTGTAGGTTTCCATAAGAGCCCGCAGAGGTCTGAAGGGGCCCGTACTGTTCCGTAAGGATCCATAGGGTTCCGTAGAGCTTCGTAGGTTCCCTAGAGGCCTCTGGAGTACCGCAGGAGCCAGTAGTGTTCTGTAGGGGCCCGTAGGGTTCCTTCCATAGGAGCTGGCAGTGTTCCGTAGGGTCCTCTAGGGTTGAGTAAGTGCCCGCAGGAGTCTGTAGGAATCCGTGGGATTCTGTAAGGTTCTGGAGGGTTCTGCAGGGTTCCGTAGGGGCCCGTAGAGTTCCGTAGTGGCTGGTAAAGTTCCCTAGGGCCCTGTACCGTTCCGTAACTGCCTGCAAGGGTCTTTAGGCTTCCGTAGGGGCTGGGAGGGTTCCATAAAGTTCCGTGGGTGCCTGCAGAGTTCTGCAAGTGCCCGCAAGGGCCTGTAGGGGCCCACAGTGTTTCTGCCAGGTTCCGTAGAGTTCTGTAGGGGCCATATTTTTCTGTAGTGGCTGGTAGTATTCTGTAGGGGTCTGTAGGTTTCCGTAGGCGCCTACAGTGTTCTGTAGGAGCCCATAGGGTTTTAGTGAGGTTCCGTTGTGTTGCTAAGGGTCTTGTAGAGTGCTGTCGGGTCCTGGAGTATTCTGTAGGGTTCCAGAGGGGCTCGTAGGGTTCCGTCGAAATCTGTAGGGTTCCCTAGGGGCCCATAGAGTCCCGTAGATTGCCGTAGGGACCTGTAGGGTTGTGTAAGTGCTCGCAGGGGTTGGTAGGAGCTTGTAGGGTTCCATAAGTTTCCAGAGGGTTGTGTAGGGTTCCGTAGGGGCCTGTGGTGTTCCCTAAGGGCCTGTAGAGTCTCGTACGGTTCCGTAGGGGCCTGTGGTGTTCCCTAGGGGCCTGTAGAGTCTCATACAGTTCCGTAGGGTCCTGTAGGTTTCCATAAGCGCCCGCAGAGGTCTGAAGGGGCCCGTACTGTTCCGTAAGGATCCATAGGGCTCCGTAGAGCTTCGTAGGTTCCCTAGAGGCCTCTGGAGTACTGCAGGAGCCAGTAGTGTTCTGTAGGGGCCCGTAGGGTTCCTTCCATAGGAGCTGGCAGTGTTCCATAGGGTCCTCTAGGGTTGTAAGTGCCGCAGGAGTCTGTAGGAATCCGTGGGATTCTGTAAGGTTCTGGAGGGTTCTGCAGGGTTCCGTAGGGGCCCGTAGAGTTCCGTAGTGGCTGGTAAAGTTCCCTAGGGCCCTGTACCGTTCCGTAACTGCCTGCAAGGGTCTTTAGGCTTCCGTAGGGGCTGGTAGGGTTCCATAAAGTTCCGTGGGTTCCTGCAGAGTTCTGCAAGTGCCCGCAAGGGCCTGTAGGGGCCCACAGTGTTTCTGCCAGGTTCCGTAGAGTTCCGTAGGGGCCATATTTTTCTGTAGTGGCTGGTAGTATTCTGTAGGGGTCTGTAGGTTTCCGTAGGCGCCTGCAGTGTTCTGTAGGAGCCCATAGGGTTTTAGTGAGGTTCCGTTGTGTTGCTAAGGGTCTTGTAGAGTGCTGTCGGGTCCTGGAGTATTCTGTAGGGTTCCAGAGGGCCTCATAGGGTTCCATCGAAATCTATAGGGTTCCCTAGGGGCCCATAGAGTCCCGTAGATTTCCGTAGGGACCTGTAGGGTTGTGTAAGTGCCCGCAGAAGTCTGTAGGAGTCTGTGGGATTCTGTAAGGTTCCGGAGGGTTCTGCAGGGTTCCGTAGAGACCCGTAGAGTTCCGTAGTGGCTGGTAAAGTTCCGTAGGGCCCTGTGGGGTTCTGTATGGACCTGTAGGGTTCCGTAGAGGCCTGCAGGTTTCCGTAAGTGCCCGCAGGTGTCTGTAGGGTTCCGTAGGGGTCTGTAGGGTTCCGTAGGCACCTGCAGTGTTCTGTAGGAGCCCATAGGGTTTTAGTGAGGTTCCGTTGTGTTGCTAAGGGTCTTGTAGAGTGCTGTCGGGGCCTGGAGTATTCTGTAGGGTTCCAGAGGGCCTCATAGGGTTCCATCGAAATCTATAGGGTTCCCTAGGGGCCCATAGAGTCCCGTAGATTGCCGTAGGGACCTGTAGGGTTGTGTAAGTGCTCGCAGGGGTTGGTAGGAGCTTGTAGGGTTCCATAAGTTTCCAGAGGGTTGTGTAGGGTTCCGTAGGGGCCTGTGGTGTTCCCTAGGGGCCTGTAGAGTCTCGTACAGTTCCGTAGGGTCCTGTAGGTTTCCATAAGCGCCCGCAGAGGTCTGAAGGGGCCCGTACTGTTCCGTAAGGATCCATAGGGCTCCGTAGAGCTTTGTAGGTTCCCTAGAGACCTCTGGAGTACCGCAGGAGCCAGTAGTGTTCTGTAGGGGCCCGTAGGGTTCCTTCCATAGGAGCTGGCAGTGTTCCGTAGGGTCCTCTAGGGTTGAAAGTGCCCGCAGGAGTCTGTAGGAATCTGTGGGATTCTGTAAGGTTCTGGAGGGTTCTGCAGGGTTCCGTAGGGGCCCGTAGAGTTCCGTAGTGGCTGGTAAAGTTCCCTAGGGCCCTGTACCGTTCCGTAACTGCCTGCAAGGGTCTTTAGGCTTCCGTAGGGGCTGGTAGGGTTCCATAAAGTTCCGTGGGTTCCTGCAGAGTTCTGCAAGTGCCCGCAAGGGCCTGTAGGGGCCCACAGTGTTTCTGCCAGGTTCCGTAGAGTTCCGTAGGGGCCATATTTTTCTGTAGTGGCTGGTAGTATTCTGTAGGGGTCTGTAGGTTTCCGTAGGCGCCTGCAGTGTTCTGTAGGAGCCCATAGGGTTTTAGTGAGGTTCCGTTGTGTTGCTAAGGGTCTTGTAGAGTGCTGTCGGGTCCTGGAGTATTCTGTAGGGTTCCAGAGGGGCTCGTAGGATTCTGTCGAAATCTGTAGGGTTCCCTAGGGGCCCATAGAGTCCCGTAGATTTCCGTAGGGACCTGTAGGGTTGTGTAAGTGCCCGCAGAAGTCTGTAGGAGTCTGTGGGATTCTGTAAGGTTCTGGAGGGTTCTGCAGGGTTCCGTAGGGACCCGTAGAGTTCTGTAGTGGCTGGTAAAGTTCCGTAGGGCCCTGTGGGGTTCTGTATGGACCTGTAGGGTTCCGTAGGGGCCTGCAGGTTTCCGTAAGTGCCCGCAGGTGTCTGTAGGGTTCCGTAGGGTTCTGTAGGGTTCCGTAGGCACCTGCAGTGTTCTGTAGGAGCCCATAGGGTTTTAGTGAGGTTCCGTTGTGTTGCTAAGGGTCTTGTAGAGTGCTGTCGGGGCCTGGAGTATTCTGTAGAGTTCCAGAGGGCCTCATAGGGTTCCATCAAAATCTATAGGGTTCCCTAGGGGCCCATAGAGTCCCGTAGATTGCCGTAGGGACCTGTAGGGTTGTGTAAGTGCTCGCAGGGGTTGGTAGGAGCTTGTAGGGTTCCATAAGTTTCCAGAGGGTTGTGTAGGGTTCCGTAGGGGCCTGTGGTGTTCCCTAGGGGCCTGTAGAGTCTCGTACGGTTCCGTAGGGGCCTGTGGTGTTCCCTAGGGGCCTGTAGAGTCTCGTACAGTTCCGTAGGGTCTTGTAGGTTTCCATAAGAGCCCGCAGAGGTCTGAAGGGGCCCGTACTGTTCCGTAAGGATCCATAGGGTTCCGTAGAGCTTCGTAGGTTCCGTAGAGGCCTCTGGAGTACCGCAGGAGCCAGTAGTGTTCTGTAGGGGCCCGTAGGGTTCCTTCCATAGGAGCTGGCAGTGTTCCGTAGGGTCCTCTAGGGTTGAGTAAGTGCCTGCAGGAGTCCGTAGGAATCCGTGGGATTCTGTAAGGTTCTGGAGGGTTCTGCAGGGTTCCGTAGGGGCCCGTAGAGTTCCATCGTGGCTGGTAAAGTTCCCTAGGTCCCTGTACCGTTCCATAACTGCCTGCAAGGGTCTTTAGGCTTCCGTAGGGGCTGGTAGGGTTCCATAAAGTTCCGTGGGTTCCTGCAGAGTTCTGCAAGTGCCCGCAAGGGCCTGTAGGGGCCCACAGTGTATCTGTCATATTCTGTAGAGTTCCGTAGGGGCCATATTTTTCTGTAGTGGCTGGTAGTATTCTGTAGGGGTCTGTAGGTTTCCGTAGGCGCCTGCAGTGTTCTGTAGGAGCCCATAGGGTTTTAGTGAGGTTCCGTTGTGTTGCTAAGGGTCTTGTAGAGTGCTGTCGGGTCCTGGAGTATTCTGTAGGGTTCCAGAGGGGCTCGTAGGGTTCCGTCGAAATCTGAAGGGTTCCCTAGGGGCCCATAGAGTCCCGTAGATTGCCGTAGGGACCTGTAGGGTTGTGTAAGTGCTCGCAGGGGTTGGTAGGAGCTTGTAGGGTTCCATAAGTTTCCAGAGGGTTGTGTAGGGTTCCGTAGGGGCCTGTGGTGTTCCCTAGGGGCCTGTAGAGTCTCGTACAGTTCCGTAGGGTCCTGTAGGTTTCCATAAGCGCCCGCAGAGGTCTGAAGGGGCCCGTACTGTTCCGTAAGGATCCATAGGGCTCCGTAGAGCTTTGTAGGTTCCCTAGAGGCCTCTGGAGTACCGCAGGAGCCAGTAGTGTTCTGTAGGGGCCCGTAGGGTTCCTTCCATAGGAGCTGGCAGTGTTCCATAGGGTCCTCTAGGGTTGTAAGTGCCCGCAGGAGTCTGTAGGAATCTGTGGGATTCTGTAAGGTTCTGGAGGGTTCTGCAGGGTTCCGTAGGGGCCCGTAGAGTTCCGTAGTGGCTGGTAAAGTTCCCTAGGGCCCTGTACCGTTCCGTAACTGCCTGCAAGGGTCTTTAGGCTTCCGTAGGGGCTGGTAGGGTTCCATAAAGTTCCGTGGGTTCCTGCAGAGTTCTGCAAGTGCCCGCAAGGGCCTGTAGGGGCCCACAGTGTTTCTGCCAGGTTCCGTAGAGTTCTGTAGGGGCCATATTTTTCTGTAGTGGCTGGTAGTATTCTGTAGGGGTCTGTAGGTTTCCGTAGGCGCCTGCAGTGTTCTGTAGGAGCCCATAGGGTTTTAGTGAGGTTCCGTTGTGTTGCTAAGGGTCTTGTAGAGTGCTGTCGGGTCCTGGAGTATTCTGTAGGGTTCCAGAGGGGCTCGTAGGATTCTGTCGAAATCTGTAGGGTTCCCTAGGGGCCCATAGAGTCCCGTAGATTTCCGTAGGGACCTGTAGGGTTGTGTAAGTGCCCGCAGAAGTCTGTAGGAGTCTGTGGGATTCTGTAAGGTTCTGGAGGGTTCTGCAGGGTTCCGTAGGGACCCGTAGAGTTCTGTAGTGGCTGGTAAAGTTCCGTAGGGCCCTGTGGGGTTCTGTATGGACCTGTAGGGTTCCGTAGGGGCCTGCAGGGTTCCGTAAGTGCCCGCAGGTGTCTGTAGGGTTCCGTAGGGGTCTGTAGGGTTCCGTAGGCACCTGCAGTGTTCTGTAGGAGCCCATAGGGTTTTAGTGAGGTTCCGTTGTGTTGCTAAGGGTCTTGTAGAGTGCTGTCGGGTCCTGGAGTATTCTGTAGGGTTCCAGAGGGCCTCGTAGGGTTCCGTCGAAATCTGTAGGGTTCCCTAGGGGCCCATAGAGTCCCGTAGATTGCCGTAGGGACCTGTAGGGTTGTGTAAGTGCTCGCAGGGGTTGGTAGGAGCTTGTAGGGTTCCATAAGTTTCCAGAGGGTTGTGTAGGGTTCCGTAGGGGCCTGTGGTGTTTCCTAAGGGCCTGTAGAGTCTCGTACGGTTCCGTAGGGGCCTGTGGTGTTCCCTAGGGGCCTGTAGAGTCTCGTACAGTTCCGTAGGGTCCTGTAGGTTTCCATAAGAGCCCGCAGAGGTCTGAAGGGGCCCGTACTGTTCCGTAAGGATCCATAGGGTTCCGTAGAGCTTCGTAGGTTCCGTAGAGGCCTCTGGAGTACCGCAGGAGCCAGTAGTGTTCTGTAGGGGCCCGTAGGGTTCCTTCCATAGGAGCTGGCAGTGTTCCGTAGGGTCCTCTAGGGTTGAGTAAGTGCCTGCAGGAGTCTGTAGGAATCCGTGGGATTCTGTAAGGTTCTGGAGGGTTCTGCAGGGTTCCGTAGGGGCCCGTAGAGTTCCATCGTGGCTGGTAAAGTTCCCTAGGGCCCTGTACCGTTCCGTAACTGCCTGCAAGGGTCTTTAGGCTTCCGTAGGGGCTGGTAGGGTTCCATAAAGTTCCGTGGGTTCCTGCAGAGTTCTGCAAGTGCCCGCAAGGGCCTGTAGGGGCCCACAGTGTATCTGTCATATTCTGTAGAGTTCCGTAGGGGCCATATTTTTCTGTAGTGGCTGGTAGTATTCTGTAGGGGTCTGTAGGTTTCCGTAGGCGCCTGCAGTGTTCTGTAGGAGCCCATAGGGTTTTAGTGAGGTTCCGTTGTGTTGCTAAGGGTCTTGTAGAGTGCTGTCGGGTCCTGGAGTATTCTGTAGGGTTCCAGAGGGGCTCGTAGGGTTCCGTCGAAATCTGAAGGGTTCCCTAGGGGCCCATAGAGTCCCGTAGATTGCCGTAGGGACCTGTAGGGTTGTGTAAGTGCTCGCAGGGGTTGGTAGGAGCTTGTAGGGTTCCATAAGTTTCCAGAGGGTTGTGTAGGGTTCCGTAGGGGCCTGTGGTGTTCCCTAGGGGCCTGTAGAGTCTCGTACAGTTCCGTAGGGTCCTGTAGGTTTCCATAAGCGCCCGCAGAGGTCTGAAGGGGCCCGTACTGTTCCGTAAGGATCCATAGGGCTCCGTAGAGCTTTGTAGGTTCCCTAGAGGCCTCTGGAGTACCGCAGGAGCCAGTAGTGTTCTGTAGGGGCCCGTAGGGTTCCTTCCATAGGAGCTGGCAGTGTTCCATAGGGTCCTCTAGGGTTGTAAGTTCCCGCAGGAGTCTGTAGGAATCTGTGGGATTCTGTAAGGTTCTGGAGGGTTCTGCAGGGTTCCGTAGGGGCCCGTAGAGTTCCGTAGTGGCTGGTAAAGTTCCCTAGGGCCCTGTACCGTTCCGTAACTGCCTGCAAGGGTCTTTAGGCTTCCGTAGGGGCTGGTAGGGTTCCATAAAGTTCCGTGGGTTCCTGCAGAGTTCTGCAAGTGCCCGCAAGGGCCTGTAGGGGCCCACAGTGTTTCTGCCAGGTTCCGTAGAGTTCCGTAGGGGCCATATTTTTCTGTAGTGGCTGGTAGTATTCTGTAGGGGTCTGTAGGTTTCCGTAGGCGCCTGCAGTGTTCTGTAGGAGCCCATAGGGTTTTAGTGAGGTTCCGTTGTGTTGCTAAGGGTCTTGTAGAGTGCTGTCGGGTCCTGGAGTATTCTGTAGGGTTCCAGAGGGGCTCGTAGGATTCTGTCGAAATCTGTAGGGTTCCCTAGGGGCCCATAGAGTCCCGTAGATTTCCGTAGGGACCTGTAGGGTTGTGTAAGTGCCCGCAGAAGTCTGTAGGAGTCTGTGGGATTCTGTAAGGTTCTGGAGGGTTCTGCAGGGTTCCGTAGGGACCCGTAGAGTTCTGTAGTGGCTGGTAAAGTTCCGTAGGGCCCTGTGGGGTTCTGTATGGACCTGTAGGGTTCCGTAGGGGCCTGCAGGGTTCCGTAAGTGCCCGCAGGTGTCTGTAGGGTTCCGTAGGGGTCTGTAGGGTTCCGTAGGCACCTGCAGTGTTCTGTAGGAGCCCATAGGGTTTTAGTGAGGTTCCGTTGTGTTGCTAAGGGTCTTGTAGAGTGCTGTCGGGTCCTGGAGTATTCTGTAGGGTTCCAGAGGGCCTCGTAGGGTTCCGTCGAAATCTGTAGGGTTCCCTAGGGGCCCATAGAGTCCCGTAGATTGCCGTAGGGACCTGTAGGGTTGTGTAAGTGCCCGCAGGGGTTGGTAGGAGCTTGTAGGGTTCCATAAGTTTCCAGAGGGTTGTGTAGGGTTCCGTAGGGGCCTGTGGTGTTTCCTAAGGGCCTGTAGAGTCTCGTACGGTTCCGTAGGGGCCTGTGGTGTTCCCTAGGGGCCTGTAGAGTCTCGTACAGTTCCGTAGGGTCCTGTAGGTTTCCATAAGCGCCCGCAGAGGTCTGAAGGGGCCCGTACTGTTCCGTAAGGATCCATAGGGCTCCGTAGAGCTTTGTAGGTTCCCTAGAGACCTCTGGAGTACCGCAGGAGCCAGTAGTGTTCTGTAGGGGCCCGTAGGGTTCCTTCCATAGGAGCTGGCAGTGTTCCGTAGGGTCCTCTAGGGTTGAAAGTGCCCGCAGGAGTCTGTAGGAATCTGTGGGATTCTGTAAGGTTCTGGAGGGTTCTGCAGGGTTCCGTAGGGGCCCGTAGAGTTCCGTAGTGGCTGGTAAAGTTCCCTAGGGCCCTGTACCGTTCCGTAACTGCCTGCAAGGGTCTTTAGGCTTCCGTAGGGGCTGGTAGGGTTCCATAAAGTTCCGTGGGTTCCTGCAGAGTTCTGCAAGTGCCCGCAAGGGCCTGTAGGGGCCCACAGTGTTTCTGCCAGGTTCCGTAGAGTTCCGTAGGGGCCATATTTTTCTGTAGTGGCTGGTAGTATTCTGTAGGGGTCTGTAGGTTTCCGTAGGCGCCTACAGTGTTCTGTAGGAGCCCATAGGGTTTTAGTGAGGTTCCGTTGTGTTGCTAAGGGTCTTGTAGAGTGCTGTCGGGTCCTGGAGTATTCTGTAGGGTTCCAGAGGGGCTCGTAGGGTTCCATCGAAATCTATAGGGTTCCCTAGGGGCCCATAGAGTCCCGTAGATTTCCGTAGGGACCTGTAGGGTTGTGTAAGTGCCTGCAGAAGTCTGTAGGAGTCTGTGGGCTTGTGTAAGGTTCTGGAGGGTTCTGCAGGGTTCCGTAGGGGCCCGTAGAGTTCCGTAGTGGCTGGTAAAGTTCCGTAGGGCCCTGTGGGGTTCTGTATGGACCTGTAGGGTTCCGTAGGGGCCTGCAGGGTTCCGTAAGTGCCCGCAGGTGTCTGTAGGGTTCCGTAGGGGTCTGTAGGGTTCCGTAGGCACCTGCAGTGTTCTGTAGGAGCCCATAGGGTTTTAGTGAGGTTCCGTTGTGTTGCTAAGGGTCTTGTAGAGTGCTGTCGGGTCCTGGAGTATTCTGTAGGGTTCCAGAGGGGCTCGTAGGGTTCCGTCGAAATCTGTAGGGTTCCCTAGGGGCCCATAGAGTCCTGTAGATTGCCGTAGGGACCTGTAGGGTTGTGTAAGTGCTCGCAGGGGTTGGTAGGAGCTTGTAGGGTTCCATAAGTTTCCAGAGGGTTGTGTAGGGTTCCGTAGGGGCCTGTGGTGTTCCCTAGGGGCCTGTAGAGTCTCGTACGGTTCCGTAGGGGCCTGTGGTGTTCCCTAGGGGCCTGTAGAGTCTCGTACAGTTCCGTAGGGTCCTGTAGGTTTCCATAAGCGCCCGCAGAGGTCTGAAGGGGCCCGTACTGTTCCGTAAGGATCCATAGGGTTCCGTAGAGCTTCGTAGGTTCCCTAGAGGCCTCTGGAGTACCGCAGGAGCCAGTAGTGTTCTGTAGGGGCCCGTAGGGTTCCTTCCATAGGAGCTGGCAGTGTTCCGTAGGGTCCTCTAGGGTTGAGTAAGTGCCCGCAGGAGTCTGTAGGATTCCGTGGGATTCTGTAAGGTTCTGGAGGGTTCTGCAGGGTTCCGTAGGGGCCCGTAGAGTTCCGTAGTGGCTGGTAAAGTTCCCTAGGGCCCTGTACCGTTCCGTAACTGCCTGCAAGGGTCTTTAGGCTTCCGTAGGGGCTGGTAGGGTTCCATAAAGTTCCGTGGGTTCCTGCAGAGTTCTGCAAGTGCCCGCAAGGGCCTGTAGGGGCCCACAGTGTTTCTGCCAGGTTCCGTAGAGTTCCGTAGGGGCCATATTTTTCTGTAGTGGCTGGTAGTATTCTGTAGGGGTCTGTAGGTTTCCGTAGGCGCCTGCAGTGTTCTGTAGGAGCCCATAGGGTTTTAGTGAGGTTCCGTTGTGTTGCTAAGGGTCTTGTAGAGTGCTGTCGGGTCCTGGAGTATTCTGTAGGGTTCCAGAGGGCCTCATAGGGTTCCATCGAAATCTATAGGGTTCCCTAGGGCCCATAGAGTCCCGTAGATTGCCGTAGGGACCTGTAGGGTTGTGTAAGTGCTCGCAGGGGTTGGTAGGAGCTTGTAGTGTTCCATAAGTTTCCAGAGGGTTGTGTAGGGTTCCGTAGGGGCCTGTGGTGTTCCCTAAGGGCCTGTAGAGTCTCGTACGGTTCCGTAGGGGCCTGTGGTGTTCCCTAGGGGCCTGTAGAGTCTCGTACAGTTCCGTAGGGTCCTGTAGGTTTCCATAAGCGCCCGCAGAGGTCTGAAGGGGCCCGTACTGTGCCGTAAGGATCCATAGGGTTCCGTAGAGCTTCGTAGGTTCCCTAGAGGCCTGTACAGTACCGCAGGAGCCAGTAGTGTTCTGTAGGGGCCCGTAGGGTTCCTTCCATAGGAGCTGGCAGTGTTCCGTAGGGTCCTCTAGGGTTGAGTAAGTGCCCGCAGGAGTCTGTAGGAATCCGTGGGATTCTGTAAGGTTCTGGAGGGTTCTGCAGGGTTCCGTAGTGGCCCGTAGAGTTCCGTAGTGGCTGGTAAAGTTCCCTAGGGCCCTGTACCGTTCCGTAACTGCCTGCAAGGGTCTTTAGGCTTCCGTAGGGGCTGGGAGGGTTCCATAAAGTTCCGTGGGTTCCTGCAGAGTTCTGCAAGTGCCCGCAAGGGCCTGTAGGGGCCCACAGTGTTTCTGCCAGGTTCCGTAGAGTTCCGTAGGGGCCATATTTTTCTGTAGTGGCTGGTAGTATTCTGTAGGGGTCTGTAGGTTTCCGTAGGCGCCTACAGTGTTCTGTAGGAGCCCATAGGGTTTTAGTGAGGTTCCGTTGTGTTGCTAAGGGTCTTGTAGAGTGCTGTCGGGTCCTGGAGTATTCTGTAGGGTTCCAGAGGGGCTCGTAGGGTTCCATCGAAATCTATAGGGTTCCCTAGGGGCCCATAGAGTCCCATAGATTTCCGTAGGGACCTGTAGGGTTGTGTAAGTGCCCGCAGAAGTCTGTAGGAGTCTGTGGGATTCTGTAAGGTTCTGGAGGGTTCTGCAGGGTTCCGTAGGGACCCGTAGAGTTCCGTAGTGGCTGGTAAAGTTCCGTAGGGCCCTGTGGGGTTCTGTATGGACCTGTAGGGTTCCGTAGGGGCCTGCAGGTTTCCGTAAGTGCCCGCAGGTGTCTGTAGGGTTCCGTAGGGTTCTGTAGGGTTTCGTAGGCACCTGCAGTGTTCTGTAGGAGCCCATAGGGTTTTAGTGAGGTTCCGTTGTGTTGCTAAGGGTCTTGTAGAGTGCTGTCGGGTCCTGGAGTATTCTGTAGGGTTCCAGAGGGCCTCATAGGGTTCCATCGAAATCTATAGGGTTCCCTAGGGCCCATAGAGTCCCGTAGATTGCCGTAGGGACCTGTAGGGTTGTGTAAGTGCTCGCAGGGGTTGGTAGGAGCTTGTAGGGTTCCATAAGTTTCCAGAGGGTTGTGTAGGGTTCCGTAGGGGCCTGTGGTGTTCCCTAGGGGCCTGTAGAGTCTTGTACGGTTCCGTAGGGGCCTGTGGTGTTCCCTAGGGGCCTGTAGAGTCTCGTACAGTTCCGTAGGGTCCTGTAGGTTTCCATAAGCGCCCGCAGAGGTCTGAAGGGGCCCGTACTGTTCCGTAAGGATCCATAGGGTTCCGTAGAGCTTCGTAGGTTCCCTAGAGGCCTCTGGAGTACCGCAGGAGCCAGTAGTGTTCTGTAGGGGCCCGTAGGGTTCCTTCCATAGGAGCTGGCAGTGTTCCGTAGGGTCCTCTAGGGTTGAGTAAGTGCCCGCAGGAGTCTGTAGGATTCCGTGGGATTCTGTAAGGTTCTGGAGGGTTCTGCAGGGTTCCGTAGGGGCCCGTAGAGTTCTGTAGTGGCTGGTAAAGTTCCCTAGGGCCCTGTACCGTTCCGTAACTGCCTGCAAGGGTCTTTAGGCTTCCGTAGGGGCTGGTAGGGTTCCATAAAGTTCCGTGGGTTCCTGCAGAGTTCTGCAAGTGCCCGCAAGGGCCTGTAGGGGCCCACAGTGTTTCTGCCAGGTTCCGTAGAGTTCCGTAGGGGCCATATTTTTCTGTAGTGGCTGGTAGTATTCTGTAGGGGTCTGTAGGTTTCCGTAGGCGCCTGCAGTGTTCTGTAGGAGCCCATAGGGTTTTAGTGAGGTTCCGTTGTGTTGCTAAGGGTCTTGTAGAGTGCTGTCGGGTCCTGGAGTATTCTGTAGGGTTCCAGAGGGCCTCATAGGGTTCCATCGAAATCTATAGGGTTCCCTAGGGGCCCATAGAGTCCCGTAGATTGCCGTAGGGACCTGTAGGGTTGTGTAAGTGCTCGCAGGGGTTGGTAGGAGCTTGTAGTGTTCCATAAGTTTCCAGAGGGTTGTGTAGGGTTCCGTAGGGGCCTGTGGTGTTCCCTAAGGGCCTGTAGAGTCTCGTACGGTTCCGTAGGGGCCTGTGGTGTTCCCTAGGGGCCTGTAGAGTCTCGTACAGTTCCGTAGGGTCCTGTAGGTTTCCATAAGCGCCCGCAGAGGTCTGAAGGGGCCCGTACTGTGCCGTAAGGATCCATAGGGTTCCGTAGAGCTTCGTAGGTTCCCTAGAGGCCTGTACAGTACCGCAGGAGCCAGTAGTGTTCTGTAGGGGCCCGTAGGGTTCCTTCCATAGGAGCTGGCAGTGTTCCGTAGGGTCCTCTAGGGTTGAGTAAGTGCCCGCAGGAGTCTGTAGGAATCCGTGGGATTCTGTAAGGTTCTGGAGGGTTCTGCAGGGTTCCGTAGTGGCCCGTAGAGTTCCGTAGTGGCTGGTAAAGTTCCCTAGGGCCCTGTACCGTTCCGTAACTGCCTGCAAGGGTCTTTAGGCTTCCGTAGGGGCTGGGAGGGTTCCATAAAGTTCCGTGGGTTCCTGCAGAGTTCTGCAAGTGCCCGCAAGGGCCTGTAGGGGCCCACAGTGTTTCTGCCAGGTTCCGTAGAGTTCCGTAGGGGCCATATTTTTCTGTAGTGGCTGGTAGTATTCTGTAGGGGTCTGTAGGTTTCCGTAGGCGCCTACAGTGTTCTGTAGGAGCCCATAGGGTTTTAGTGAGGTTCCGTTGTGTTGCTAAGGGTCTTGTAGAGTGCTGTCGGGTCCTGGAGTATTCTGTAGGGTTCCAGAGGGGCTCGTAGGGTTCCATCGAAATCTATAGGGTTCCCTAGGGGCCCATAGAGTCCCATAGATTTCCGTAGGGACCTGTAGGGTTGTGTAAGTGCCCGCAGAAGTCTGTAGGAGTCTGTGGGATTCTGTAAGGTTCTGGAGGGTTCTGCAGGGTTCCGTAGGGACCCGTAGAGTTCCGTAGTGGCTGGTAAAGTTCCGTAGGGCCCTGTGGGGTTCTGTATGGACCTGTAGGGTTCCGTAGGGGCCTGCAGGTTTCCGTAAGTGCCCGCAGGTGTCTGTAGGGTTCCGTAGGGTTCTGTAGGGTTTCGTAGGCACCTGCAGTGTTCTGTAGGAGCCCATAGGGTTTTAGTGAGGTTCCGTTGTGTTGCTAAGGGTCTTGTAGAGTGCTGTCGGGTCCTGGAGTATTCTGTAGGGTTCCAGAGGGCCTCATAGGGTTCCATCGAAATCTATAGGGTTCCCTAGGGGCCCATAGAGTCCCGTAGATTGCCGTAGGGACCTGTAGGGTTGTGTAAGTGCTCGCAGGGGTTGGTAGGAGCTTGTAGGGTTCCATAAGTTTCCAGAGGGTTGTGTAGGGTTCCATAGGGGCCTGTGGTGTTCCCTAGGGTCCTGTAGAGTCTCGTACAGTTCCGTAGGGTCCTGTAGGTTTCCATAAGTGCCCGCAGAGGTCTGAAGGGGCCCGTACTGTTCCGTAAGGATCCATAGGGCTCCGTAGAGCTTCGTAGGTTCCCTAGAGGCCTCTGGAGTACCGCAGGAGCCAGTAGTGTTCTGTAGGGGCCCGTAGGGTTCCTTCCATAGGAGCTGGCAGTGTTCCGTAGGGTCCTGTAGGGTTCAGTAAGTGCCCGCAGGAGTCCGTAGGAATCCGTGGGATTCTGTAAGGTTCTGGAGGGTTCTGCAGGGTTCCGTAGGGGCCCGTAGAGTTCCGTAGTGGCTGGTAAAGTTCCCTAGGGCCCTGTACCGTTCCGTAACTGCCTGCAAGGGTCTTTAGGCTTCCGTAGGAGCTGGGAGGGTTCAATAAAGTTCCGTGGGTGCCTGCAGAGTTCTGCAAGTGCCCGCAAGGGCCTGTAGGGGCCCACAGTGTTTCTGCCAGGTTCCGTAGAGTTCTGTAGGGGCCATATTTTTCTGTAGTGGCTGGTAGTATTCTGTAGGGGTCTGTAGGTTTCCGTAGGCGCCTACAGTGTTCTGTAGGAGCCCATAGGGTTTTAGTGAGGTTCCGTTGTGTTGCTAAGGGTCTTGTAGAGTGCTGTCGGGTCCTGGAGTATTCTGTAGGGTTCCAGAGGGGCTCGTAGGGTTCCATCGAAATCTATAGGGTTCCCTAGGGGCCCATAGAGTCCCGTAGATTGCCGTAGGGACCTGTAGGGTTGTGTAAGTGCTCGCAGGGGTTGGTAGGAGCTTGTAGTGTTCCATAAGTTTCCAGAGGGTTGTGTAGGGTTCCGTAGGGGCCTGTGGTGTTCCCTAGGGGCCTGTAGAGTCTCGTACGGTTCCGTAGGGGCCTGTGGTGTTCCCTAGGGTCCTGTAGAGTCTCGTACAGTTCCGTAGGGTCCTGTAGGTTTCCATAAGTGCCCGCAGAGGTCTGAAGGGGCCCATACTGTTCCGTAAGGATCCATAGGGCTCCGTAGAGCTTCGTAGGTTCCCTAGAGGCCTCTGGAGTACCGCAGGAGCCAGTAGTGTTCTGTAGGGGCCCGTAGGGTTCCTTCCATAGGAGCTGGCAGTGTTCCGTAGGGTCCTCTAGGGTTGAGTAAGTGCCCGCAGGAGTCTGTAGGAATCCGTGGGATTCTGTAAGGTTCTGGAGGGTTCTGCAGGGTTCCGTAGTGGCCCGTAGAGTTCCATAGTGGCTGGTAAAGTTCCCTAGGGCCCTGTACCGTTCCGTAACTGCCTGCAAGGGTCTTTAGGCTTCCGTAGGGGCTGGTAGGGTTCCATAAAGTTCCGTGGGTTCCTGCAGAGTTCTGCAAGTGCCCGCAAGGGCCTGTAGGGGCCCACAGTGTTTCTGCCAGGTTCCGTAGAGTTCCGTAGGGGCCATATTTTTCTGTAGTGGCTGGTAGTATTCTGTAGGGGTCTGTAGGTTTCCGTAGGCACCTACAGTGTTCTGTAGGAGCCCATAGGGTTTTAGTGAGGTTCCGTTGTGTTGCTAAGGGTCTTGTAGAGTGCTGTCGGGTCCTGGAGTATTCTGTATGGTTCCAGAGGGGCTCGTAGGGTTCCATCGAAATCTATAGGGTTCCCTAGGGGCCCATAGAGTCCCGTAGATTTCCGTAGGGACCTGTAGGGTTGTGTAAGTGCCCGCAGAAGTCTGTAGGAGTCTGTGGGATTCTGTAAGGTTCTGGAGAGTTCTGCAGGGTTCCGTAGGGGCCCGTAGAGTTCCGTAGTGGCTGGTAAAGTTCCGTAGGGCCCTGTGGGGTTCTGTATGGACCTGTAGGGTTCCGTAGGGGCCTGCAGGGTTCCGTAAGTGCCCGCAGGTGTCTGTAGGGTTCCGTAGGGGTCTGTAGGGTTCCGTAGGCACCTGCAGTGTTCTGTAGGAGCCCATAGGGTTTTAGTGAGGTTCCGTTGTGTTGCTAAGGGTCTTGTAG
The DNA here is from genome assembly GCF_964106895.1 of Numenius arquata. Lineage (NCBI taxonomy): Eukaryota > Metazoa > Chordata > Aves > Charadriiformes > Scolopacidae > Numenius > Numenius arquata. The sequence goes on from NW_027414436.1 coordinate 152,490, forward strand.
AGTGCTGTCGGGTCCTGGAGTATTCTGTAGGGTTCCAGAGGGGCTCGTAGGGTTCCGTCGAAATCTGTAGGGATCCCTAGGGGCCCATAGAGTCCTGTAGATTGCCGTAGGGACCTGTAGGGTTGTGTAAGTGCTCGCAGGGGTTGGTAGGAGCTTGTAGGGTTCCATAAGTTTCCAGAGGGTTGTGTAGGGTTCCGTAGGGGCCTGTGGTGTTCCCTAGGGGCCTGTAGAGTCTCGTACGGTTCCGTAGGGGCCTGTGGTGTTCCCTAGGGGCCTGTAGAGTCTCGTACAGTTCCGTAGGGTCCTGTAGGTTTCCATAAGCGCCCGCAGAGGTCTGAAGGGGCCCGTACTGTGCCGTAAGGATCCATAGGGTTCCGTAGAGCTTCGTAGGTTCCCTAGAGGCCTGTAGAGTACCGCAGGAGCCAGTAGTGTTCTGTAGGGGCCCGTAGGGTTCCTTCCATAGTGGCTGGCAGTGTTCCGTAGGGTCCTCTAGGGTTGAGTAAGTGCCCGCAGGAGTCTGTAGGAATCCGTGGGATTCTGTAAGGTTCTGGAGGGTTCTGCAGGGTTCCGTAGGGGCCCGTAGAGTTCCGTAGTGGCTGGTAAAGTTCCCTAGGGCCCTGTACCGTTCCGTAACTGCCTGCAAGGGTCTTTAGGCTTCCGTAGGGGCTGGTAGGGTTCCATAAAGTTCCGTGGGTTCCTGCAGAGTTCTGCAAGTGCCCACAAGGGCCTGTAGGGGCCCACAGTGTTTCTGCCAGGTTCCGTAGAGTTCCGTAGGGGCCATATTTTTCTGTAGTGGCTGGTAGTATTCTGTAGGGGTCTGTAGGTTTCCGTAGGCGCCTACAGTGTTCTGTAGGAGCCCATAGGGTTTTAGTGAGGTTCCGTTGTGTTGCTAAGGGTCTTGTAGAGTGCTGTCGGGTCCTGGAGTATTCTGTAGGGTTCCAGAGGGGCTCGTAGGGTTCCATCGAAATCTATAGGGTTCCCTAGGGGCCCATAGAGTCCCGTAGATTTCCGTAGGGACCTGTAGGGTTGTGTAAGTGCCCGCAGAAGTCTGTAGGAGTCTGTGGGATTCTGTAAGGTTCTGGAGGGTTCTGCAGGGTTCCGTAGGGACCCGTAGAGTTCCGTAGTGGCTGGTAAAGTTCCGTAGGGCCCTGTGGGGTTCTGTATGGACCTGTAGGATTCCGTAGGGGCCTGCACGTTTCCGTAAGTGCCCGCAGGTGTCTGTAGGGTTCCGTAGGGGTCTGTAGGGTTCCGTAGGCACCTGCAGTGTTCTGTAGGAGCCCATAGGGTTTTAGTGAGGTTCCGTTGTGTTGCTAAGGGTCTTGTAGAGTGCTGTCGGGTCCTGGAGTATTCTGTAGGGTTCCAGAGGGCCTCATAGGGTTCCATCGAAATCTATAGGGTTCCCTAGGGGCCCATAGAGTCCCGTAGATTGCCGTAGGGACCTGTAGGGTTGTGTAAGTGCTCGCAGGGGTTGGTAGGAGCTTGTAGTGTTCCATAAGTTTCCAGAGGGTTGTGTAGGGTTCCGTAGGGGCCTGTGGTGTTCCCTAGGGGCCTGTAGAGTCTCGTACGGTTCCGTAGGGGCCTGTGGTGTTCCCTAGGGGCCTGTAGAGTCTCGTACAGTTCCGTAGGGTCCTGTAGGTTTCCATAAGTGCCCGCAGAGGTCTGAAGGGGCCCATACTGTTCCGTAAGGATCCATAGGGTTCCGTAGAGCTTCGTAGGTTCCCTAGAGGCCTCTGGAGTACCGCAGGAGCCAGTAGTGTTCTGTAGGGGCCCGTAGGGTTCCTTCCATAGGGGCTGGCAGTGTTCCGTAGGGTCCTCTAGGGTTGAGTAAGTGCCCGCAGGAGTCTGTAGGAATCCGTGGGATTCTGTAAGGTTCTGGAGGGTTCTGCAGGGTTCCGTAGTGGCCCGTAGAGTTCCATAGTGGCTGGTAAAGTTCCCTAGGGCCCTGTACCGTTCCGTAACTGCCTGCAAGGGTCTTTAGGCTTCCGTAGGGGCTGGGAGGGTTCCATAAAGTTCCGTGGGTTCCTGCAGAGTTCTGCAAGTGCCCGCAAGGGCCTGTAGGGGCCCACAGTGTTTCTGCCAGGTTCCGTAGAGTTCCGTAGGGGCCATATTTTTCTGTAGTGGCTGGTAGTATTCTGTAGGGGTCTGTAGGTTTCCGTAGGCACCTACAGTGTTCTGTAGGAGCCCATAGGGTTTTAGTGAGGTTCCGTTGTGTTGCTAAGGGTCTTGTAGAGTGCTGTCGGGTCCTGGCGTATTCTGTAGGGTTCCAGAGGGGCTCGTAGGGTTCCATCGAAATCTATAGGGTTCCCTAGGGGCCCATAGAGTCCCGTAGATTTCCGTAGGGACCTGTAGGGTTGTGTAAGTGCCCGCAGAAGTCTGTAGGAGTCTGTGGGATTCTGTAAGGTTCTGGAGGGTTCTGCAGGGTTCCGTAGGGACCCGTAGAGTTCTGTAGTGGCTGGTAAAGTTCCGTAGGGCCCTGTGGGGTTCTGTATGGACCTGTAGGGTTCCGTAGGGGCCTGCAGGTTTCCGTAAGTGCCCGCAGGTGTCTGTAGGGTTCCGTAGGGGTCTGTAGGGTTCCGTAGGCACCTGCAGTGTTCTGTAGGAGCCCATAGGGTTTTAGTGAGGTTCCGTTGTGTTGCTAAGGGTCTTGTAGAGTGCTGTCGGGTCCTGGAGTATTCTGTAGGGTTCCAGAGGGCCTCATAGGGTTCCATCGAAATCTATAGGGTTCCCTAGGGGCCCATAGAGTCCCGTAGATTGCCGTAGGGACCTGTAGGGTTGTGTAAGTGCTCGCAGGGGTTGGTAGGAGCTTGTAGGGTTCCATAAGTTTCCAGAGGGTTGTGTAGGGTTCCGTAGGGGCCTGTGGTGTTCCCTAGGGGCCTGTAGAGTCTCGTACGGTTCCGTAGGGGCCTGTGGTGTTCCCTAGGGGCCTGTAGAGTCTCGTACAGTTCCGTAGGGTCCTGTAGGTTTCCATAAGTGCCCGCAGAGGTCTGAAGGGGCCCGTACTGTTCCGTAAGGATCCATAGGGCTCCGTAGAGCTTCGTAGGTTCCCTAGAGGCCTCTGGAGTACCGCAGGAGCCAGTAGTGTTCTGTAGGGGCCCGTAGGGTTCCTTCCATAGGAGCTGGCAGTGTTCCGTAGGGTCCTCTAGGGTTGAGTAAGTGCCCGCAGGAGTCCGTAGGAATCCGTGGGATTCTGTAAGGTTCTGGAGGGTTCTGCAGGGTTCCGTAGGGGCCCGTAGAGTTCCGTAGTGGCTGGTAAAGTTCCCTAGGGCCCTGTACCGTTCCGTAACTGCCTGCAAGGGTCTTTAGGCTTCCGTAGGGGCTGGTAGCGTTCCATAAAGTTCCGTGGGTGCCTGCAGAGTTCTGCAAGTGCCCGCAAGGGCCTGTAGGGGCCCACAGTGTTTCTGCCAGGTTCCGTAGAGTTCCGTAGGGGCCATATTTTTCTGTAGTGGCTGGTAGTATTCTGTAGGGGTCTGTAGGTTTCCGTAGGCGCCTACAGTGTTCTGTAGGAGCCCATAGGGTTTTAGTGAGGTTCCGTTGTGTTGCTAAGGGTCTTGTAGAGTGCTGTCGGGTCCTGGAGTATTCTGTAGGGTTCCAGAGGGGCTCGTAGGGTTCCATCGAAATCTATAGGGTTCCCTAGGGGCCCATAGAGTCCCGTAGATTTCCGTAGGGACCTGTAGGGTTGTGTAAGTGCCCGCAGAAGTCTGTGGGCTTGTGTAAGGTTCCGGAGGGTTCTGCAGGGTTCCGTAGGGGCCCGTAGAGTTCCGTAGTGGCTGGTAAAGTTCCGTAGGGCCCTGTGGGGTTCTGTATGGACCTGTAGGGTTCCGTAGGGGCCTGCAGGTTTCTGTAAGTGCCCGCAGGTGTCTGTAGGGTTCCGTAGGGGTCTGTAGGGTTCCGTAGGCACCTGCAGTGTTCTGTAGGAGCCCATAGGGTTTTAGTGAGGTTCCGTTGTGTTGCTAAGGGTCTTGTAGAGTGCTGTCGGGTCCTGGAGTATTCTGTAGGGTTCCAGAGGGCCTCATAGGGTTCCATCGAAATCTATAGGGTTCCCTAGGGGCCCATAGAGTCCCGTAGATTGCCGTAGGGACCTGTAGGGTTGTGTAAGTGCTCGCAGGGGTTGGTAGGAGCTTGTAGTGTTCCATAAGTTTCCAGAGGGTTGTGTAGGGTTCCGTAGGGGCCTGTGGTGTTCCCTAGGGGCCTGTAGAGTCTCGTACGGTTCCGTAGGGGCCTGTGGTGTTCCCTAGGGGCCTGTAGAGTCTCGTACAGTTCCGTAGGGTCCTGTAGGTTTCCATAAGTGCCCGCAGAGGTCTGAAGGGGCCCATACTGTTCCGTAAGGATCCATAGGGTTCCGTAGAGCTTCGTAGGTTCCCTAGAGGCCTCTGGAGTACCGCAGGAGCCAGTAGTGTTCTGTAGGGGCCCGTAGGGTTCCTTCCATAGGAGCTGGCAGTGTTCCGTAGGGTCCTCTAGGGTTGAGTAAGTGCCCGCAGGAGTCTGTAGGAATCCGTGGGATTCTGTAAGGTTCTGGAGGGTTCTGCAGGGTTCCGTAGTGGCCCGTAGAGTTCCATAGTGGCTGGTAAAGTTCCCTAGGGCCCTGTACCGTTCCGTAACTGCCTGCAAGGGTCTTTAGGCTTCCGTAGGGGCTGGTAGGGTTCCATAAAGTTCCGTGGGTTCCTGCAGAGTTCTGCAAGTGCCCGCAAGGGCCTGTAGGGGCCCACAGTGTTTCTGCCAGGTTCCGTAGAGTTCCGTAGGGGCCATATTTTTCTGTAGTGGCTGGTAGTATTCTGTAGGGGTCTGTAGGTTTCCGTAGGCGCCTGCAGTGTTCTGTAGGAGCCCATAGGGTTTTAGTGAGGTTCCGTTGTGTTGCTAAGGGTCTTGTAGAGTGCTGTCGGGTCCTGGAGTATTCTGTAGGGTTCCAGAGGGCCTCATAGGGTTCCATCGAAATCTGTAGGCTTCCCTAGGGGCCCATAGAGTCCCGTAGATTGCCGTAGGGACCTGTAGGGTTGTGTAAGTGCTCGCAGGGGTTGGTAGGAGCTTGTAGGGTTCCATAAGTTTCCAGAGGGTTGTGTAGGGTTCCGTAGGGGCCTGTGGTGTTCCCTAAGGGCCTGTAGAGTCTCGTACGGTTCCGTAGGGGCCTGTGGTGTTCCCTAGGGGCCTGTAGAGTCTCGTACAGTTCCGTAGGGTCCTGTACGTTTCCATAAGCGCCCGCAGAGGTCTGAAGGGGCCCGTACTGTGCCGTAAGGATCCATAGGGTTCCGTAGAGCTTCGTAGGTTCCCTAGAGGCCTGTAGAGTACCGCAGGAGCCAGTAGTGTTCTGTAGGGGCCCGTAGGGTTCCTTCCATAGGAGCTGGCAGTGTTCCGTAGGGTCCTCTAGGGTTGAGTAAGTGCCCGCAGGAGTCTGTAGGAATCCGTGGGATTCTGTAAGGTTCTGGAGGGTTCTGCAGGGTTCCGTAGGGGCCCGTAGAGTTCCGTAGTGGCTGGTAAAGTTCCCTAGGGCCCTGTACCGTTCCGTAACTGCCTGCAAGGGTCTTTAGGCTTCCGTAGGGGCTGGGAGGGTTCCATAAAGTTCCGTGGGTTCCTGCAGAGTTCTGCAAGTGCCTGCAAGGGCCTGTAGGGGCCCACAGTGTTTCTGCCAGGTTCCATAGAGTTCCGTAGGGGCCATATTTTTCTGTAGTGGCTGGTAGTATTCTGTAGGGGTCTGTAGGTTTCCGTAGGCGCCTACAGTGTTCTGTAGGAGCCCATAGGGTTTTAGTGAGGTTCCGTTGTGTTGCTAAGGGTCTTGTAGAGTGCTGTCGGGTCCTGGAGTATTCTGTAGGGTTCCAGAGGGGCTCGTAGGGTTCCATCGAAATCTATAGGGTTCCCTAGGGGCCCATAGAGTCCCATAGATTTCCGTAGGGACCTGTAGGGTTGTGTAAGTGCCCGCAGAAGTCTGTAGGAGTCTGTGGGATTCTGTAAGGTTCTGGAGGGTTCTGCAGGGTTCCGTAGGGGCCCGTAGAGTTCCGTAGTGGCTGGTAAAGTTCCGTAGGGCCCTGTGGGGTTCTGTATGGACCTGTAGGGTTCCGTAGGGGCCTGCAGGTTTCCGTAAGTGCCCGCAGGTGTCTGTAGGGTTCCGTAGGGGTCTGTAGGGTTCCGTAGGCACCTGCAGTGTTCTGTAGGAGCCCATAGGGTTTTAGTGAGGTTCCGTTGTGTTGCTAAGGGTCTTGTAGAGTGCTGTCGGGTCCTGGAGTATTCTGTAGGGTTCCAGAGGGCCTCATAGGGTTCCATCGAAATCTATAGGGTTCCCTAGGGGCCCATAGAGTCCCGTAGATTGCCGTAGGGACCTGTAGGGTTGTGTAAGTGCTCGCAGGGGTTGGTAGGAGCTTGTAGGGTTCCATAAGTTTCCAGAGGGTTGTGTAGGGTTCCGTAGGGGCCTGTGGTGTTCCCTAAGGGCCTGTAGAGTCTCGTACGGTTCCGTAGGGGCCTGTGGTGTTCCCTAGGGGCCTGTAGAGTCTCGTACAGTTCCGTAGGGTCCTGTACGTTTCCATAAGCGCCCGCAGAGGTCTGAAGGGGCCCGTACTGTGCCGTAAGGATCCATAGGGTTCCGTAGAGCTTCGTAGGTTCCCTAGAGGCCTCTGGAGTACCGCAGGAGCCAGTAGTGTTCCGTAGGGTCCTCTAGGGTTGAGTAAGTGCCCGCAGGTGTCTGTAGGGTTCCGTAGGGGTCTGTAGGGTTCCGTAGGCACCTGCAGTGTTCTGTAGGAGCCCATAGGGTTTTAGTGAGGTTCCGTTGTGTTGCTAAGGGTCTTGTAGAGTGCTGTCGGGTCCTGGAGTATTCTGTAGGGTTCCAGAGGGCCTCATAGGGTTCCATCGAAATCTATAGGGTTCCCTAGGGGCCCATAGAGTCCCGTAGATTGCCGTAGGGACCTGTAGGGTTGTGTAAGTGCTCGCAGGGGTTGGTAGGAGCTTGTAGTGTTCCATAAGTTTCCAGAGGGTTGTGTAGGGTTCCGTAGGGGCCTGTGGTGTTCCCTAGGGGCCTGTAGAGTCTCGTACGGTTCCGTAGGGGCCTGTGGTGTTCCCTAGGGTCCTGTAGAGTCTCGTACAGTTCCGTAGGGTCCTGTAGGTTTCCATAAGTGCCCGCAGAGGTCTGAAGGGGCCCATACTGTTCCGTAAGGATCCATAGGGTTGCGTAGAGCTTCGTAGGTTCCCTAGAGGCCTCTGGAGTACCGCAGGAGCCAGTAGTGTTCTGTAGGGGCCTGTAGGGTTCCTTCCATAGGAGCTGGCAGTGTTCCGTAGGGTCCTCTAGGGTTGAGTAAGTGCCCGCAGGAGTCTGTAGGAATCCGTGGGATTCTGTAAGGTTCTGGAGGGTTCTGCAGGGTTCCGTAGTGGCCCGTAGAGTTCCATAGTGGCTGGTAAAGTTCCCTAGGGCCCTGTACCGTTCCGTAACTGCCTGCAAGGGTCTTTAGGCTTCCGTAGGGGCTGGTAGGGTTCCATAAAGTTCCGTGGGTTCCTGCAGAGTTCTGCAAGTGCCCGCAAGGGCCTGTAGGGGCCCACAGTGTTTCTGCCAGGTTCCGTAGAGTTCCGTAGGGGCCATATTTTTCTGTAGTGGCTGGTAGTATTCTGTAGGGGTCTGTAGGTTTCCGTAGGCACCTACAGTGTTCTGTAGGAGCCCATAGGGTTTTAGTGAGGTTCCGTTGTGTTGCTAAGGGTCTTGTAGAGTGCTGTCGGGTCCTGGAGTATTCTGTAGGGTTCCAGAGGGGCTCGTAGGGTTCCATCGAAATCTATAGGGTTCCCTAGGGGCCCATAGAGTCCCGTAGATTTCCGTAGGGACCTGTAGGGTTGTGTAAGTGCCCGCAGAAGTCTGTAGGAGTCTGTGGGATTCTGTAAGGTTCTGGAGGGTTCTGCAGGGTTCCGTAGGGGCCCGTAGAGTTCCGTAGTGGCTGGTAAAGTTCCGTAGGGCCCTGTGGGGTTCTGTATGGACCTGTAGGGTTCCGTAGGGGCCTGCAGGTTTCCGTAAGTGCCCGCACGTGTCTGTAGGGTTCCGTAGGGTTCTGTAGGGTTTCGTAGGCACCTGCAGTGTTCTGTAGGAGCCCATAGGGTTTTAGTGAGGTTCCGTTGTGTTGCTAAGGGTCTTGTAGAGTGCTGTCGGGTCCTGGAGTATTCTGTAGGGTTCCAGAGGGCCTCATAGGGTTCCATCGAAATCTATAGGGTTCCCTAGGGGCCCATAGAGTCCCGTAGATTGCCGTAGGGACCTGTAGGGTTGTGTAAGTGCTCGCAGGGGTTGGTAGGAGCTTGTAGGGTTCCATAAGTTTCCAGAGGGTTGTGTAGGGTTCCGTAGGGGCCTGTGGTGTTCCCTAGGGGCCTGTAGAGTCTCGTACGGTTCCGTAGGGGCCTGTGGTGTTCCCTAGGGTCCTGTAGAGTCTCGTACAGTTCCGTAGGGTCCTGTAGGTTTCCATAAGTGCCCGCAGAGGTCTGAAGGGGCCCATACTGTTCCGTAAGGATCCATAGGGTTCCGTAGAGCTTCGTAGGTTCCCTAGAGGCCTCTGGAGTACCGCAGGAGCCAGTAGTGTTCTGTAGGGGCCCGTAGGGTTCCTTCCATAGGAGCTGGCAGTGTTCCGTAGGGTCCTCTAGGGTTGTAAGTGCCCGCAGGAGTCTGTAGGAATCCGTGGGATTCTGTAAGCTTCTGGAGGGTTCTGCAGGGTTCCGTAGTGGCCCGTAGAGTTCCATAGTGGCTGGTAAAGTTCCCTAGGGCCCTGTACCGTTCCGTAACTGCCCGCAAGGGTCTTTAGGCTTCCGTAGGGGCTGGGAGGGTTCCATAAAGTTCCGTGGGTTCCTGCAGAGTTCTGCAAGTGCCCGCAAGGGCCTGTAGGGGCCCACAGTGTTTCTGCCAGGTTCCGTAGAGTTCCGTAGGGGCCATATTTTTCTGTAGTGGCTGGTAGTATTCTGTAGGGGTCTGTAGGTTTCCGTAGGCGCCTGCAGTGTTCTGTAGGAGCCCATAGGGTTTTAGTGAGGTTCCGTTGTGTTGCTAAGGGTCTTGTAGAGTGCTGTCGGGTCCTGGAGTATTCTGTAGGGTTCCAGAGGGCCTCATAGGGTTCCATCGAAATCTATAGGGTTCCCTAGGGGCCCATAGAGTCCCGTAGATTGCCGTAGGGACCTGTAGGGTTGTGTAAGTGCTCGCAGGGGTTGGTAGGAGCTTGTAGGGTTCCATAAGTTTCCAGAGGGTTGTGTAGGGTTCCGTAGGGGCCTGTGGTGTTCCCTAAGGGCCTGTAGAGTCTCGTACGGTTCCGTAGGGGCCTGTGGTGTTCCCTAGGGGCCTGTAGAGTCTCGTACAGTTCCGTAGGGTCCTGTACGTTTCCATAAGCGCCCGCAGAGGTCTGAAGGGGCCCGTACTGTGCCGTAAGGATCCATAGGGTTCCGTAGAGCTTCGTAGGTTCCCTAGAGGCCTGTAGAGTACCGCAGGAGCCAGTAGTGTTCTGTAGGGGCCCGTAGGGTTCCTTCCATAGGAGCTGGCAGTGTTCCGTAGGGTCCTCTAGGGTTGAGTAAGTGCCCGCAGGAGTCTGTAGGAATCCGTGGGATTCTGTAAGGTTCTGGAGGGTTCTGCAGGGTTCCGTAGGGGCCCGTAGAGTTCCGTAGTGGCTGGTAAAGTTCCCTAGGGCCCTGTACCGTTCCGTAACTGCCTGCAAGGGTCTTTAGGCTTCCGTAGGGGCTGGGAGGGTTCCATAAAGTTCCGTGGGTGCCTGCAGAGTTCTGCAAGTGCCCGCAAGGGCCTGTAGGGGCCCACAGTGTTTCTGCCAGGTTCCGTAGAGTTCTGTAGGGGCCATATTTTTCTGTAGTGGCTGGTAGTATTCTGTAGGGGTCTGTAGGTTTCCGTAGGCGCCTACAGTGTTCTGTAGGAGCCCATAGGGTTTTAGTGAGGTTCCGTTGTGTTGCTAAGGGTCTTGTAGAGTGCTGTCGGGTCCTGGAGTATTCTGTAGGGTTCCAGAGGGGCTCGTAGGGTTCCATCGAAATCTATAGGGTTCCCTAGGGGCCCATAGAGTCCCGTAGATTTCCGTAGGGACCTGTAGGGTTGTGTAAGTGCCCGCAGAAGTCTGTAGGAGTCTGTGGGATTCTGTAAGGTTCTGGAGGGTTCTGCAGGGTTCCGTAGGGGCCCGTAGAGTTCCGTAGTGGCTGGTAAAGTTCCGTAGGGCCCTGTGGGGTTCTGTATGGACCTGTAGGGTTCCGTAGGGGCCTGCAGGGTTCCGTAAGTGCCCGCAGGTGTCTGTAGGGTTCCGTAGGGGTCTGTAGGGTTCCGTAGGCACCTGCAGTGTTCTGTAGGAGCCCATAGGGTTTTAGTGAGGTTCCGTTGTGTTGCTAAGGGTCTTGTAGAGTGCTGTCGGGTCCTGGAGTATTCTGTAGGGTTCCAGAGGGCCTCATAGGGTTCCATCGAAATCTATAGGGTTCCCTAGGGGCCCATAGAGTCCCGTAGATTGCCGTAGGGACCTGTAGGGTTGTGTAAGTGCTCGCAGGGGTTGGTAGGAGCTTGTAGGGTTCCATAAGTTTCCAGAGGGTTGTGTAGGGTTCCGTAGGGGCCTGTGGTGTTCCCTAAGGGCCTGTAGAGTCTCGTACGGTTCCGTAGGGGCCTGTGGTGTTCCCTAGGGGCCTGTAGAGTCTCGTACAGTTCCGTAGGGTCCTGTACGTTTCCATAAGCGCCCGCAGAGGTCTGAAGGGGCCCGTACTGTGCCGTAAGGATCCATAGGGTTCCGTAGAGCTTCGTAGGTTCCCTAGAGGCCTGTAGAGTACCGCAGGAGCCAGTAGTGTTCTGTAGGGGCCCGTAGGGTTCCTTCCATAGGAGCTGGCAGTGTTCCGTAGGGTCCTCTAGGGTTGAGTAAGTGCCCGCAGGAGTCTGTAGGAATCCGTGGGATTCTGTAAGGTTCTGGAGGGTTCTGCAGGGTTCCGTAGGGACCCGTAGAGTTCCGTAGTGGCTGGTAAAGTTCCCTAGGGCCCTGTACCGTTCCGTAACTGCCTGCAAGGGTCTTTAGGCTTCCGTAGGGGCTGGTAGCGTTCCATAAAGTTCCGCGGGTTCCTGTAGAGTTCTGCAAGTGCCCGCAAGGGCCTGTAGGGGCCCACAGTGTTTCTGCCAGGTTCCGTAGAGTTCCGTAGGGGCCATATTTTTCTGTAGTGGCTGGTAGTATTCTGTAGGGGTCTGTAGGTTTCCGTAGGCGCCTACAGTGTTCTGTAGGAGCCCATAGGGTTTTAGTGAGGTTCCGTTGTGTTGCTAAGGGTCTTGTAGAGTGCTGTCGGGTCCTGGCGTATTCTGTAGGGTTCCAGAGGGGCTCGTAGGGTTCCATCGAAATCTATAGGGTTCCCTAGGGGCCCATAGAGTCCCATAGATTTCCGTAGGGACCTGTAGGGTTGTGTAAGTGCCCGCAGAAGTCTGTAGGAGTCTGTGGGATTCTGTAAGGTTCTGGAGGGTTCTGCAGGGTTCCGTAGGGGCCCGTAGAGTTCCGTAGTGGCTGGTAAAGTTCCGTAGGGCCCTGTGGGGTTCTGTATGGACCTGTAGGGTTCCGTAGGGGCCTGCAGGTTTCCGTAAGTGCCCGCAGGTGTCTGTAGGGTTCCGTAGGGGTCTGTAGGGTTCCGTAGGCACCTGCAGTGTTCTGTAGGAGCCCATAGGGTTTTAGTGAGGTTCCGTTGTGTTGCTAAGGGTCTTGTAGAGTGCTGTCGGGTCCTGGAGTATTCTGTAGGGTTCCAGAGGGCCTCATAGGGTTCCATCGAAATCTATAGGGTTCCCTAGGGGCCCATAGAGTCCCGTAGATTGCCGTAGGGACCTGTAGGGTTGTGTAAGTGCTCGCAGGGGTTGGTAGGAGCTTGTAGTGTTCCATAAGTTTCCAGAGGGTTGTGTAGGGTTCCGTAGGGGCCTGTGGTGTTCCCTAGGGGCCTGTAGAGTCTCGTACGGTTCCGTAGGGGCCTGTGGTGTTCCCTAGGGTCCTGTAGAGTCTCGTACAGTTCCGTAGGGTCCTGTAGGTTTCCATAAGTGCCCGCAGAGGTCTGAAGGGGCCCATACTGTTCCGTAAGGATCCATAGGGTTGCGTAGAGCTTCGTAGGTTCCCTAGAGGCCTCTGGAGTACCGCAGGAGCCAGTAGTGTTCTGTAGGGGCCCGTAGGGTTCCTTCCATAGGAGCTGGCAGTGTTCCGTAGGGTCCTCTAGGGTTGAGTAAGTGCCCGCAGGAGTCTGTAGGAATCCGTGGGATTCTGTAAGGTTCTGGAGGGTTCTGCAGGGTTCCGTAGTGGCCCGTAGAGTTCCATAGTGGCTGGTAAAGTTCCCTAGGGCCCTGTACCGTTCCGTAACTGCCTGCAAGGGTCTTTAGGCTTCCGTAGGGGCTGGTAGGGTTCCATAAAGTTCCGTGGGTTCCTGCAGAGTTCTGCAAGTGCCCGCAAGGGCCTGTAGGGGCCCACAGTGTTTCTGCCAGGTTCCGTAGAGTTCCGTAGGGGCCATATTTTTCTGTAGTGGCTGGTAGTATTCTGTAGGGGTCTGTAGGTTTCCGTAGGCACCTACAGTGTTCTGTAGGAGCCCATAGGGTTTTAGTGAGGTTCCGTTGTGTTGCTAAGGGTCTTGTAGAGTGCTGTCGGGTCCTGGAGTATTCTGTAGGGTTCCAGAGGGGCTCGTAGGGTTCCATCGAAATCTATAGGGTTCCCTAGGGGCCCATAGAGTCCCGTAGATTTCCGTAGGGACCTGTAGGGTTGTGTAAGTGCCCGCAGAAGTCTGTAGGAGTCTGTGGGATTCTGTAAGGTTCTGGAGGGTTCTGCAGGGTTCCGTAGGGGCCCGTAGAGTTCCGTAGTGGCTGGTAAAGTTCCGTAGGGCCCTGTGGGGTTCTGTATGGACCTGTAGGGTTCCGTAGGGGCCTGCAGGTTTCCGTAAGTGCCCGCAGGTGTCTGTAGGGTTCCGTAGGGTTCTGTAGGGTTTCGTAGGCACCTGCAGTGTTCTGTAGGAGCCCATAGGGTTTTAGTGAGGTTCCGTTGTGTTGCTAAGGGTCTTGTAGAGTGCTGTCGGGTCCTGGAGTATTCTGTAGGGTTCCAGAGGGCCTCATAGGGTTCCATCGAAATCTATAGGGTTCCCTAGGGGCCCATAGAGTCCCGTAGATTGCCGTAGGGACCTGTAGGGTTGTGTAAGTGCTCGCAGGGGTTGGTAGGAGCTTGTAGGGTTCCATAAGTTTCCAGAGGGTTGTGTAGGGTTCCGTAGGGGCCTGTGGTGTTCCCTAGGGGCCTGTAGAGTCTCGTACGGTTCCGTAGGGGCCTGTGGTGTTCCCTAGGGTCCTGTAGAGTCTCGTACAGTTCCGTAGGGTCCTGTAGGTTTCCATAAGTGCCCGCAGAGGTCTGAAGGGGCCCATACTGTTCCGTAAGGATCCATAGGGTTCCGTAGAGCTTCGTAGGTTCCCTAGAGGCCTCTGGAGTACCGCAGGAGCCAGTAGTGTTCTGTAGGGGCCCGTAGGGTTCCTTCCATAGGAGCTGGCAGTGTTCCGTAGGGTCCTCTAGGGTTGTAAGTGCCCGCAGGAGTCTGTAGGAATCCGTGGGATTCTGTAAGCTTCTGGAGGGTTCTGCAGGGTTCCGTAGTGGCCCGTAGAGTTCCATAGTGGCTGGTAAAGTTCCCTAGGGCCCTGTACCGTTCCGTAACTGCCCGCAAGGGTCTTTAGGCTTCCGTAGGGGCTGGTAGGGTTCCATAAAGTTCCGTGGGTTCCTGCAGAGTTCTGCAAGTGCCCGCAAGGGCCTGTAGGGGCCCACAGTGTTTCTGCCAGGTTCCGTAGAGTTCCGTAGGGGCCATATTTTTCTGTAGTGGCTGGTAGTATTCTGTAGGGGTCTGTAGGTTTCCGTAGGCGCCTGCAGTGTTCTGTAGGAGCCCATAGGGTTTTAGTGAGGTTCCGTTGTGTTGCTAAGGGTCTTGTAGAGTGCTGTCGGGTCCTGGAGTATTCTGTAGGGTTCCAGAGGGCCTCATAGGGTTCCATCGAAATCTATAGGGTTCCCTAGGGGCCCATAGAGTCCCGTAGATTGCCGTAGGGACCTGTAGGGTTGTGTAAGTGCTCGCAGGGGTTGGTAGGAGCTTGTAGGGTTCCATAAGTTTCCAGAGGGTTGTGTAGGGTTCCGTAGGGGCCTGTGGTGTTCCCTAAGGGCCTGTAGAGTCTCGTACGGTTCCGTAGGGGCCTGTGGTGTTCCCTAGGGGCCTGTAGAGTCTCGTACAGTTCCGTAGGGTCCTGTACGTTTCCATAAGCGCCCGCAGAGGTCTGAAGGGGCCCGTACTGTGCCGTAAGGATCCATAGGGTTCCGTAGAGCTTCGTAGGTTCCCTAGAGGCCTGTAGAGTACCGCAGGAGCCAGTAGTGTTCTGTAGGGGCCCGTAGGGTTCCTTCCATAGGAGCTGGCAGTGTTCCGTAGGGTCCTCTAGGGTTGAGTAAGTGCCCGCAGGAGTCTGTAGGAATCCGTGGGATTCTGTAAGGTTCTGGAGGGTTCTGCAGGGTTCCGTAGGGGCCCGTAGAGTTCCGTAGTGGCTGGTAAAGTTCCCTAGGGCCCTGTACCGTTCCGTAACTGCCTGCAAGGGTCTTTAGGCTTCCGTAGGGGCTGGGAGGGTTCCATAAAGTTCCGTGGGTGCCTGCAGAGTTCTGCAAGTGCCCGCAAGGGCCTGTAGGGGCCCACAGTGTTTCTGCCAGGTTCCGTAGAGTTCTGTAGGGGCCATATTTTTCTGTAGTGGCTGGTAGTATTCTGTAGGGGTCTGTAGGTTTCCGTAGGCGCCTACAGTGTTCTGTAGGAGCCCATAGGGTTTTAGTGAGGTTCCGTTGTGTTGCTAAGGGTCTTGTAGAGTGCTGTCGGGTCCTGGAGTATTCTGTAGGGTTCCAGAGGGGCTCGTAGGGTTCCATCGAAATCTATAGGGTTCCCTAGGGGCCCATAGAGTCCCGTAGATTTCCGTAGGGACCTGTAGGGTTGTGTAAGTGCCCGCAGAAGTCTGTAGGAGTCTGTGGGATTCTGTAAGGTTCTGGAGGGTTCTGCAGGGTTCCGTAGGGGCCCGTAGAGTTCCGTAGTGGCTGGTAAAGTTCCGTAGGGCCCTGTGGGGTTCTGTATGGACCTGTAGGGTTCCGTAGGGGCCTGCAGGGTTCCGTAAGTGCCCGCAGGTGTCTGTAGGGTTCCGTAGGGGTCTGTAGGGTTCCGTAGGCACCTGCAGTGTTCTGTAGGAGCCCATAGGGTTTTAGTGAGGTTCCGTTGTGTTGCTAAGGGTCTTGTAGAGTGCTGTCGGGTCCTGGAGTATTCTGTAGGGTTCCAGAGGGCCTCATAGGGTTCCATCGAAATCTATAGGGTTCCCTAGGGGCCCATAGAGTCCCGTAGATTGCCGTAGGGACCTGTAGGGTTGTGTAAGTGCTCGCAGGGGTTGGTAGGAGCTTGTAGGGTTCCATAAGTTTCCAGAGGGTTGTGTAGGGTTCCGTAGGGGCCTGTGGTGTTCCCTAAGGGCCTGTAGAGTCTCGTACGGTTCCGTAGGGGCCTGTGGTGTTCCCTAGGGGCCTGTAGAGTCTCGTACAGTTCCGTAGGGTCCTGTACGTTTCCATAAGCGCCCGCAGAGGTCTGAAGGGGCCCGTACTGTGCCGTAAGGATCCATAGGGTTCCGTAGAGCTTCGTAGGTTCCCTAGAGGCCTGTAGAGTACCGCAGGAGCCAGTAGTGTTCTGTAGGGGCCCGTAGGGTTCCTTCCATAGGAGCTGGCAGTGTTCCGTAGGGTCCTCTAGGGTTGAGTAAGTGCCCGCAGGAGTCTGTAGGAATCCGTGGGATTCTGTAAGGTTCTGGAGGGTTCTGCAGGGTTCCGTAGGGACCCGTAGAGTTCCGTAGTGGCTGGTAAAGTTCCCTAGGGCCCTGTACCGTTCCGTAACTGCCTGCAAGGGTCTTTAGGCTTCCGTAGGGGCTGGTAGCGTTCCATAAAGTTCCGCGGGTTCCTGTAGAGTTCTGCAAGTGCCCGCAAGGGCCTGTAGGGGCCCACAGTGTTTCTGCCAGGTTCCGTAGAGTTCCGTAGGGGCCATATTTTTCTGTAGTGGCTGGTAGTATTCTGTAGGGGTCTGTAGGTTTCCGTAGGCACCTACAGTGTTCTGTAGGAGCCCATAGGGTTTTAGTGAGGTTCCGTTGTGTTGCTAAGGGTCTTGTAGAGTGCTGTCGGGTCCTGGAGTATTCTGTAGGGTTCCAGAGGGGCTCGTAGGGTTCCATCGAAATCTATAGGGTTCCCTAGGGGCCCATAGAGTCCCGTAGATTTCCGTAGGGACCTGTAGGGTTGTGTAAGTGCCCGCAGAAGTCTGTAGGAGTCTGTGGGATTCTGTAAGGTTCTGGAGGGTTCTGCAGGGTTCCGTAGGGGCCCGTAGAGTTCCGTAGTGGCTGGTAAAGTTCCGTAGGGCCCTGTGGGGTTCTGTATGAACCTGTAGGGTTCCGTAGGGGCCTGCAGGGCTCCGTAAGTGCCCGCAGGTGTCTGTAGGGTTCCGTAGGGGTCTGTAGGGTTCCGTAGGCACCTGCAGTGTTCTGTAGGAGCCCATAGGGTTTTAGTGAGGTTCCGTTGTGTTGCTAAGGGTCTTGTAGAGTGCTGTCGGGTCCTGGAGTATTCTGTAGGGTTCCAGAGGGGCTCGTAGGGTTCCGTCGAAATCTGTAGGGATCCCTAGGGGCCCATAGAGTCCTGTAGATTGCCGTAGGGACCTGTAGGGTTGTGTAAGTGCTCGCAGGGGTTGGTAGGAGCTTGTAGGGTTCCATAAGTTTCCAGAGGGTTGTGTAGGGTTCCGTAGGGGCCTGTGGTGTTCCCTAGGGGCCTGTAGAGTCTCGTACAGTTCCGTAGGGGCCTGTGGTGTTCCCTAGGGGCCTGTAGAGTCTCGTACAGTTCCGTAGGGTCCTGTAGGTTTCCATAAGCGCCCGCAGAGGTCTGAAGGGGCCCGTACTGTGCCGTAAGGATCCATAGGGTTCCGTAGAGCTTCGTAGGTTCCCTAGAGGCCTCTGGAGTACCGCAGGAGCCAGTAGTGTTCTGTAGGGGCCCGTAGGGTTCCTTCCATAGTGGCTGGCAGTGTTCCGTAGGGTCCTCTAGGGTTGAGTAAGTGCCCGCAGGAGTCTGTAGGAATCCGTGGGATTCTGTAAGGTTCTGGAGGGTTCTGCAGGGTTCCGTAGGGGCCCGTAGAGTTCCGTAGTGGCTGGTAAAGTTCCCTAGGGCCCTGTACCGTTCCGTAACTGCCTGCAAGGGTCTTTAGGCTTCCGTAGGGGCTGGTAGGGTTCCATAAATTTCCGTGGGTTCCTGCAGAGTTCTGCAAGTGCCCACAAGGGCCTGTAGGGGCCCACAGTGTTTCTGCCAGGTTCCGTAGAGTTCCGTAGGGGCCATATTTTTCTGTAGTGGCTGGTAGTATTCTGTAGGGGTCTGTAGGTTTCCGTAGGCGCCTACAGTGTTCTGTAGGAGCCCATAGGGTTTTAGTGAGGTTCCGTTGTGTTGCTAAGGGTCTTGTAGAGTGCTGTCGGGTCCTGGAGTATTCTGTAGGGTTCCAGAGGGGCTCGTAGGGTTCCATCGAAATCTATAGGGTTCCCTAGGGGCCCATAGAGTCCCGTAGATTTCCGTAGGGACCTGTAGGGTTGTGTAAGTGCCCGCAGAAGTCTGTAGGAGTCTGTGGGATTCTGTAAGGTTCTGGAGGGTTCTGCAGGGTTCCGTAGGGACCCGTAGAGTTCCGTAGTGGCTGGTAAAGTTCCGTAGGGCCCTGTGGGGTTCTGTATGGACCTGTAGGGTTCCGTAGGGGCCTGCACGTTTCCGTAAGTGCCCGCAGGTGTCTGTAGGGTTCCGTAGGGGTCTGTAGGGTTCCGTAGGCACCTGCAGTGTTCTGTAGGAGCCCATAGGGTTTTAGTGAGGTTCCGTTGTGTTGCTAAGGGTCTTGTAGAGTGCTGTCGGGTCCTGGAGTATTCTGTAGGGTTCCAGAGGGCCTCATAGGGTTCCATCGAAATCTATAGGGTTCCCTAGGGGCCCATAGAGTCCCGTAGATTGCCGTAGGGACCTGTAGGGTTGTGTAAGTGCTCGCAGGGGTTGGTAGGAGCTTGTAGTGTTCCATAAGTTTCCAGAGGGTTGTGTAGGGTTCCGTAGGGGCCTGTGGTGTTCCCTAGGGGCCTGTAGAGTCTCGTACAGTTCCGTAGGGTCCTGTAGGTTTCCATAAGTGCCCGCAGAGGTCTGAAGGGGCCCATACTGTTCCGTAAGGATCCATAGGGTTCCGTAGAGCTTCGTAGGTTCCCTAGAGGCCTCTGGAGTACCGCAGGAGCCAGTAGTGTTCTGTAGGGGCCCGTAGGGTTCCTTCCATAGGAGCTGGCAGTGTTCCGTAGGGTCCTCTAGGGTTGAGTAAGTGCCCGCAGGAGTCTGTAGGAATCCGTGGGATTCTGTAAGGTTCTGGAGGGTTCTGCAGGGTTCCGTAGTGGCCCGTAGAGTTCCATAGTGGCTGGTAAAGTTCCCTAGGGCCCTGTACCGTTCCGTAACTGCCTGCAAGGGTCTTTAGGCTTCCGTAGGGGCTGGTAGGGTTCCATAAAGTTCCGTGGGTTCCTGCAGAGTTCTGCAAGTGCCCGCAAGGGCCTGTAGGGGCCCACAGTGTTTCTGCCAGTTCCGTAGAGTTCCGTAGGGGCCATATTTTTCTGTAGTGGCTGGTAGTATTCTGTAGGGGTCTGTAGGTTTCCGTAGGCGCCTGCAGTGTTCTGTAGGAGCCCATAGGGTTTTAGTGAGGTTCCGTTGTGTTGCTAAGGGTCTTGTAGAGTGCTGTCGGGTCCTGGAGTATTCTGTAGGGTTCCAGAGGGCCTCATAGGGTTCCATCGAAATCTATAGGGTTCCCTAGGGGCCCATAGAGTCCCGTAGATTGCCGTAGGGACCTGTAGGGTTGTGTAAGTGCTCGCAGGGGTTGGTAGGAGCTTGTAGGGTTCCATAAGTTTCCAGAGGGTTGTGTAGGGTTCCGTAGGGGCCTGTGGTGTTCCCTAAGGGCCTGTAGAGTCTCGTACGGTTCCGTAGGGGCCTGTGGTGTTCCCTAGGGGCCTGTAGAGTCTCGTACAGTTCCGTAGGGTCCTGTACGTTTCCATAAGCGCCCGCAGAGGTCTGAAGGGGCCCGTACTGTGCCGTAAGGATCCATAGGGTTCCGTAGAGCTTCGTAGGTTCCCTAGAGGCCTGTAGAGTACCGCAGGAGCCAGTAGTGTTCTGTAGGGGCCCGTAGGGTTCCTTCCATAGGAGCTGGCAGTGTTCCGTAGGGTCCTCTAGGGTTGAGTAAGTGCCCGCAGGAGTCTGTAGGAATCCGTGGGATTCTGTAAGGTTCTGGAGGGTTCTGCAGGGTTCCGTAGGGGCCCGTAGAGTTCCGTAGTGGCTGGTAAAGTTCCCTAGGGCCCTGTACCGTTCCGTAACTGCCTGCAAGGGTCTTTAGGCTTCCGTAGGGGCTGGGAGGGTTCCATAAAGTTCCGTGGGTGCCTGCAGAGTTCTGCAAGTGCCCGCAAGGGCCTGTAGGGGCCCACAGTGTTTCTGCCAGGTTCCGTAGAGTTCTGTAGGGGCCATATTTTTCTGTAGTGGCTGGTAGTATTCTGTAGGGGTCTGTAGGTTTCCGTAGGCGCCTACAGTGTTCTGTAGGAGCCCATAGGGTTTTAGTGAGGTTCCGTTGTGTTGCTAAGGGTCTTGTAGAGTGCTGTCGGGTCCTGGAGTATTCTGTAGGGTTCCAGAGGGGCTCGTAGGGTTCCATCGAAATCTATAGGGTTCCCTAGGGGCCCATAGAGTCCCGTAGATTTCCGTAGGGACCTGTAGGGTTGTGTAAGTGCCCGCAGAAGTCTGTAGGAGTCTGTGGGATTCTGTAAGGTTCTGGAGGGTTCTGCAGGGTTCCGTAGGGGCCCGTAGAGTTCCGTAGTGGCTGGTAAAGTTCCGTAGGGCCCTGTGGGGTTCTGTATGGACCTGTAGGGTTCCGTAGGGGCCTGCAGGGTTCCGTAAGTGCCCGCAGGTGTCTGTAGGGTTCCGTAGGGGTCTGTAGGGTTCCGTAGGCACCTGCAGTGTTCTGTAGGAGCCCATAGGGTTTTAGTGAGGTTCCGTTGTGTTGCTAAGGGTCTTGTAGAGTGCTGTCGGGTCCTGGAGTATTCTGTAGGGTTCCAGAGGGCCTCATAGGGTTCCATCGAAATCTATAGGGTTCCCTAGGGGCCCATAGAGTCCCGTAGATTGCCGTAGGGACCTGTAGGGTTGTGTAAGTGCTCGCAGGGGTTGGTAGGAGCTTGTAGGGTTCCATAAGTTTCCAGAGGGTTGTGTAGGGTTCCGTAGGGGCCTGTGGTGTTCCCTAGGGGCCTGTAGAGTCTTGTACGGTTCCGTAGGGGGCTGTGGTGTTCCCTAGGGGCCTGTAGAGTCTCGTACAGTTCCGTAGGGTCCTGTAGGTTTCCATAAGTGCCCGCAGAGGTCTGAAGGGGCCCGTACTGTTCCGTAAGGATCCATGGGGTTCCGTAGAGCTTCGTAGGTTCCCTAGAGGCCTCTGGAGTACCGCAGGAGCCAGTAGTGTTCTGTAGGGGCCCGTAGGGTTCCTTCCATAGGAGCTGGCAGTGTTCCGTAGGGTCCTCTAGGGTTGAGTAAGTGCCCGCAGGAGTCTGTAGGAATCCGTGGGATTCTGTAAGGTTCTGGAGGGTTCTGCAGGGTTCCGTAGTGGCCCGTAGAGTTCCATAGTGGCTGGTAAAGTTCCCTAGGGCCCTGTACCGTTCTGTAACTGCCTGCAAGGGTCTTTAGGCTTCCGTAGGGGCTGGTAGGGTTCCATAAAGTTCCGTGGGTTCCTGCAGAGTTCTGCAAGTGCCCGCAAGGGCCTGTAGGGGCCCACAGTGTTTCTGCCAGGTTCCGTAGAGTTCCGTAGGGGCCATATTTTTCTGTAGTGGCTGGTAGTATTCTGTAGGGGTCTGTAGGTTTCCGTAGGCGCCTACAGTGTTCTGTAGGAGCCCATAGGGTTTTAGTGAGGTTCCGTTGTGTTGCTAAGGGTCTTGTAGAGTGCTGTCGGGTCCTGGAGTATTCTGTAGGGTTCCAGAGGGGCTCGTAGGGTTCCATCGAAATCTATAGGGTTCCCTAGGGGCCCATAGAGTCCCGTAGATTTCCGTAGGGACCTGTAGGGTTGTGTAAGTGCCCGCAGGGGTTGGTAGGAGCTTGTAGGGTTCCATAAGTTTCCAGAGGGTTGTGTAGGGTTCCGTAGGGGCCTGTGGTGTTCCCTAGGGGCCTGTAGAGTCTCGTACGGTTCCGTAGGGGCCTGTGGTGTTCCCTAGGGGCCTGTAGAGTCTCGTACAGTTCCGTAGGGTCCTGTAGGTTTCCATAAGCGCCCGCAGAGGTCTGAAGGGGCCCGTACTGTGCCGTAAGGATCCATAGGGTTCCGTAGAGCTTCGTAGGTTCCCTAGAGGCCTCTGGAGTACCGCAGGAGCCAGTAGTGTTCTGTAGGGGCCCGTAGGGTTCCTTCCATAGGAGCTGGCAGTGTTCCGTAGGGTCCTCTAGGGTTGAGTAAGTGCCCGCAGGAGTCCGTAGGAATCCGTGGGATTCTGTAAGGTTCTGGAGGGTTCTGCAGGGTTCCGTAGGGGCCCGTAGAGTTCCGTAGTGGCTGGTAAAGTTCCCTAGGGCCCTGTACCGTTCCGTAACTGCCTGCAAGGGTCTTTAGGCTTCCGTAGGGGCTGGGAGGGTTCCATAAAGTTCCGTGGGTGCCTGCAGAGTTCTGCAAGTGCCCGCAAGGGCCTGTAGGGGCCCACAGTGTTTCTGCCAGGTTCCGTAGAGTTCCGTAGGGGCCATATTTTTCTGTAGTGGCTGGTAGTATTCTGTAGGGGTCTGTAGGTTTCCGTAGGCGCCTACAGTGTTCTGTAGGAGCCCATAGGGTTTTAGTGAGGTTCCGTTGTGTTGCTAAGGGTCTTGTAGAGTGCTGTCGGGTCCTGGAGTATTCTGTAGGGTTCCAGAGGGGCTCGTAGGGTTCCATCGAAATCTATAGGGTTCCCTAGGGGCCCATAGAGTCCCATAGATTTCCGTAGGGACCTGTAGGGTTGTGTAAGTGCCCGCAGAAGTCTGTAGGAGTCTGTGGGATTCTGTAAGGTTCTGGAGGGTTCTGCAGGGTTCGGTAGGGACCCGTAGAGTTCCGTAGTGGCTGGTAAAGTTCCGTAGGGCCCTGTGGGGTTCTGTATGGACCTGTAGGGTTCCGTAGGGGCCTGCAGGGTTCCGTAAGTGCCCGCAGGTGTCTGTAGGGTTCCGTAGGGGTCTGTAGGGTTCCGTAGGCACCTGCAGTGTTCTGTAGGAGCCCATAGGGTTTTAGTGAGGTTCCGTTGTGTTGCTAAGGGTCTTGTAGAGTGCTGTCGGGTCCTGGAGTATTCTGTAGGGTTCCAGAGGGGCTCGTAGGGTTCCGTTGAAATCTGTAGGGTTCCCTAGGGGCCCATAGAGTCCTGTAGATTGCCGTAGGGACCTGTAGGGTTGTGTAAGTGCTCGCAGGGGTTGGTAGGAGCTTGTAGGGTTCCATAAGTTTCCAGAGGGTTGTGTAGGGTTCCGTAGGGGCCTGTGGTGTTCCCTAGGGGCCTGTAGAGTCTCGTACGGTTCCGTAGGGGCCTGTGGTGTTCCCTAGGGGCCTGTAGAGTCTCGTACAGTTCCGTAGGGTCCTGTAGGTTTCCATAAGCGCCCGCAGAGGTCTGAAGGGGCCCGTACTGTGCCGTAAGGATCCATAGGGTTCCGTAGAGCTTCGTAGGTTCCCTAGAGGCCTCTGGAGTACCGCAGGAGCCAGTAGTGTTCTGTAGGGGCCCGTAGGGTTCCTTCCATAGGAGCTGGCAGTGTTCCGTAGGGTCCTCTAGGGTTGAGTAAGTGCCCGCAGGAGTCTGTAGGAATCCGTGGGATTCTGTAAGGTTCTGGAGGGTTCTGCAGGGTTCCGTAGGGGCCCGTAGAGTTCCGTAGTGGCTGGTAAAGTTCCCTAGGGCCCTGTACCGTTCCGTAACTGCCTGCAAGGGTCTTTAGGCTTCCGTAGGGGCTGGTAGGGTTCCATAAAGTTCCGTGGGTTCCTGCAGAGTTCTGCAAGTGCCCGCAAGGGCCTGTAGGGGCCCACAGTGTTTCTGCCAGGTTCCGTAGAGTTCCGTAGGGGCCATATTTTTCTGTAGTGGCTGGTAGTATTCTGTAGGGGTCTGTAGGTTTCCGTAGGCGCCTGCAGTGTTCTGTAGGAGCCCATAGGGTTTTAGTGAGGTTCTGTTGTGTTGCTAAGGGTCTTGTAGAGTGCTGTCGGGTCCTGGAGTATTCTGTAGGGTTCCAGAGGGCCTCATAGGGTTCCATCGAAATCTATAGGGTTCCCTAGGGGCCCATAGAGTCCCGTAGATTGCCGTAGGGACCTGTAGGGTTGTGTAAGTGCTCGCAGGGGTTGGTAGGAGCTTGTAGGGTTCCATAAGTTTCCAGAGGGTTGTGTAGGGTTCCGTAGGGGCCTGTGGTGTTCCCTAGGGGCCTGTAGAGTCTCGTACGGTTCCGTAGGGGCCTGTGGTGTTCCCTAGGGGCCTGTAGAGTCTCGTACAGTTCCGTAGGGTCCTGTAGGTTTCCATAAGCGCCCGCAGAGGTCTGAAGGGGCCCGTACTGTGCCGTAAGGATCCATAGGGTTCCGTAGAGCTTCGTAGGTTCCCTAGAGGCCTGTAGAGTACCGCAGGAGCCAGTAGTGTTCTGTTCGGGGCCCGTAGGGTTCCTTCCATAGGAGCTGGCAGTGTTCCGTAGGGTCCTCTAGGGTTGAGTAAGTGCCCGCAGGAGTCTGTAGGAATCCGTGGGATTCTGTAAGGTTCTGGAGGGTTCTGCAGGGTTCCGTAGGGGCCCATAGAGTTCCATAGTGGCTGGTAAAGTTCCCTAGGGCCCTGTACCGTTCCGTAACTGCCTGCAAGGGTCTTTAGGCTTCCGTAGGGGCTGGTAGGGTTCCATAAAGTTCCGTGGGTTCCTGCAGAGTTCTGCAAGTGCCCACAAGGGCCTGTAGGGGCCCACAGTGTTTCTGCCAGGTTCCGTAGAGTTCCGTAGGGGCCATATTTTTCTGTAGTGGCTGGTAGTATTCTGTAGGGGTCTGTAGGTTTCCGTAGGCGCCTACAGTGTTCTGTAGGAGCCCATAGGGTTTTAGTGAGGTTCCGTTGTGTTGCTAAGGGTCTTGTAGAGTGCTGTCGGGTCCTGGAGTATTCTGTAGGGTTCCAGAGGGGCTCGTAGGGTTCCATCGAAATCTATAGGGTTCCCTAGGGGCCCATAGAGTCCCGTAGATTTCCGTAGGGACCTGTAGGGTTGTGTAAGTGCCCGCAGAAGTCTGTAGGAGTCTGTGGGATTCTGTAAGGTTCTGGAGGGTTCTGCAGGGTTCGGTAGGGACCCGTAGAGTTCCGTAGTGGCTGGTAAAGTTCCGTAGGGCCCTGTGGGGTTCTGTATGGACCTGTAGGGTTCCGTAGGGGCCTGCAGGGTTCCGTAAGTGCCCGCAGGTGTCTGTAGGGTTCCGTAGGGGTCTGTAGGGTTCCGTAGGCACCTGCAGTGTTCTGTAGGAGCCCATAGGGTTTTAGTGAGGTTCCGTTGTGTTGCTAAGGGTCTTGTAGAGTGCTGTCGGGTCCTGGAGTATTCTGTAGGGTTCCAGAGGGCCTCATAGGGTTCCATCGAAATCTATAGGGTTCCCTAGGGGCCCATAGAGTCCCGTAGATTGCCGTAGGGACCTGTAGGGTTGTGTAAGTGCTCGCAGGGGTTGGTAGGAGCTTGTAGGGTTCCATAAGTTTCCAGAGGGTTGTGTAGGGTTCCGTAGGGGCCTGTGGTGTTCCCTAGGGGCCTGTAGAGTCTTGTACGGTTCCGTAGGGGCCTGTGGTGTTCCCTAGGGGCCTGTAGAGTCTCGTACAGTTCCGTAGGGTCCTGTAGGTTTCCATAAGTGCCCGCAGAGGTCTGAAGGGGCCCATACTGTTCCGTAAGGATCCATAGGGTTCCGTAGAGCTTCATAGGTTCCCTAGAGGCCTGTGGAGTACCGCAGGAGCCAGTAGTGTTCTGTAGGGGCCTGTAGGGTTCCTTCCATAGGAGCTGGCAGTGTTCCGTAGGGTCCTCTAGGGTTGAGTAAGTGCCCGCAGGAGTCTGTAGGAATCTGTGGGATTCTGTAAGGTTCTGGAGGGTTCTACAGGGTTCCGTAGGGGCCCGTAGAGTTCCGTAGTGGCTGGTAAAGTTCCCTAGGGCCCTGTACCGTTCCGTAACTGCCTGCAAGGGTCTTTAGGCTTCCGTAGGGGCTGGTAGGGTTCCATAAAGTTCCGTGGGTTCCTGCAGAGTTCTGCAAGTGCCCGCAAGGGCCTGTAGGGGCCCACAGTGTTTCTGCCAGGTTCCGTAGAGTTCCGTAGGGGCCATATTTTTCTGTAGTGGCTGGTAGTATTCTGTAGGGGTCTGTAGGTTTCCGTAGGCGCCTGCAGTGTTCTGTAGGAGCCCATAGGGTTTTAGTGAGGTTCCGTTGTGTTGCTAAGGGTCTTGTAGAGTGCTGTCGGGTCCTGGAGTATTCTGTAGGGTTCCAGAGGGGCTCGTAGGGTTCCATCGAAATCTATAGGGTTCCCTAGGGGCCCATAGAGTCCCATAGATTTCCGTAGGGACCTGTAGGGTTGTGTAAGTGCCCGCAGAAGTCTGTAGGAGTCTGTGGGATTCTGTAAGGTTCTGGAGGGTTCTGCAGGGTTCCGTAGGGACCCGTAGAGTTCTGTAGTGACTGGTAAAGTTCCGTAGGGCCCTGTGGGGTTCTGTATGGACCTGTAGGGTTCCGTAGGGGCCTGCAGGGTTCCGTAAGTGCCCGCAGGTGTCTGTAGGGTTCCGTAGGGGTCTCTAGGGTTTCGTAGGCACCTGCAGTGTTCTGTAGGAGCCCATAGGGTTTTAGTGAGGTTCCGTTGTGTCGCTAAGGGTCTTGTAGAGTGCTGTCGGGTCCTGGAGTATTCTGTAGGGTTCCAGAGGGGCTCGTAGGGTTCCGTCGAAATCTGTAGGGTTCCCTAGGGGCCCATAGAGTCCCGTAGATTGCCGTAGGGACCTGTAGGGTTGTGTAAGTGCTCGCAGGGGTTGGTAGGAGCTTGTAGGGTTCCATAAGTTTCCAGAGGGTTGTGTAGGATTCCGTAGGGGCCTGTGGTGTTCCCTAGGGGCCTGTAGAGTCTTGTACGGTTCCGTAGGGGCCTGTGGTGTTCCCTAGGGGCCTGTAGAGTCTCGTACAGTTCCGTAGGGTCCTGTAGGTTTCCATAAGCGCCCGCAGAGGTCTGAATGGGCCCGTACTGTTCCGTAAGGATCCATGGGGTTCCGTAGAGCTTCGTAGGTTCCCTAGAGGCCTGTGGAGTACCGCAGGAGCCAGTAGTGTTCTGTAGGGGCCCGTAGGGTTCCTTCCATAGGAGCTGGCAGTGTTCCGTAGGGTCCTCTAGGGTTGAGTAAGTGCCCGCAGGAGTCTGTAGGAATCCGTGGGATTCTGTAAGGTTCTGGAGGGTTCTGCAGGGTTCCGTAGGGGCCCGTAGAGTTCCGTAGTGGCTGGTAAAGTTCCCAGGGCCCTGTACTGTTCCGTAACTGCCTGCAAGGGTCTTTAGGCTTCCGTAGGGGCTGGGAGGGTTCCATAAAGTTCCGTGGGTTCCTGTAGAGTTCTGCAAGTGCCCGCAAGGGCCTGTAGGGGCCCACAGTGTTTCTGCCAGGTTCCGTAGAGTTCCGTAGGGGCCATATTTTTCTGTAGTGGCTGGTAGTATTCTGTAGGGGTCTGTAGGTTTCCGTAGGCGCCTGCAGTGTTCTGTAGGAGCCCATAGGGTTTTAGTGAGGTTCCGTTGTGTTGCTAAGGGTCTTGTAGAGTGCTGTCGGGTCCTGGAGTATTCTGTAGGGTTCCAGAGGGGCTCGTAGGGTTCCGTCGAAATCTGAAGGGTTCCCTAGGGGCCCATAGAGTCCCGTAGATTGCCGTAGGGACCTGTAGGGTTGTGTAAGTGCTCGCAGGGGTTGGTAGGAGCTTGTAGGGTTCCATAAGTTTCCATAGGTTTGTGTAGGGTTCCGTAGGGGCCTGTGGTGTTCCCTAAGGGCCTGTAGAGTCTCGTACGGTTCCGTAGGGGCCTGTGGTGTTCCCTAGGGTCCTGTAGAGTCTCGTACAGTTCCGTAGGGTCCTGTAGGTTTCCATAAGCGCCCGCAGAGGTCTGAAGGGGCCCGTACTGTTCCGTAAGGATCCATAGGGCTCCGTAGAGCTTCGTAGGTTCCCTAGAGGCCTGTGGAGTACCGCAGGAGCCAGTAGTGTTCTGTAGGGGCCCGTAGGGTTCCTTCCATAGGAGCTGGCAGTGTTCCGTAGGGTCCTCTAGGGTTGAGTAAGTGCCCGCAGGAGTCTGTAGGAATCCGTGGGATTCTGTAAGGTTCTGGAGGGTTCTGCAGGGTTCCGTAGGGGCCCGTAGAGTTCCGTAGTGGCTGGTAAAGTTCCCTAGGGCCCTGTACCGTTCCGTAACTGCCTGCAAGGGTCTTTAGGCTTCCGTAGGGGCTGGTAGGGTTCCATAAAGTTCCGTGGGTTCCTGCAGAGTTCTGCAAGTGCCCGCAAGGGCCTGTAGGGGCCCACAGTGTTTCTGCCAGGTTCCGTAGAGTTCTGTAGGGGCCATATTTTTCTGTAGTGGCTGGTAGTATTCTGTAGGGGTCTGTAGGTTTCCGTAGGCGCCTACAGTGTTCTGTAGGAGCCCATAGGGTTTTAGTGAGGTTCCGTTGTGTTGCTAAGGGTCTTGTAGAGTGCTGTCGGGTCCTGGAGTATTCTGTAGGGTTCCAGAGGGGCTCGTAGGGTTCCATCGAAATCTATAGGGTTCCCTAGGGGCCCATAGAGTCCCATAGATTTCCGTAGGGACCTGTAGGGTTGTGTAAGTGCCCGCAGAAGTCTGTAGGAGTCTGTGGGATTCTGTAAGGTTCCGGAGGGTTCTGCAGGGCTCCGTAGGGACCCGTAGAGTTCTGTAGTGACTGGTAAAGTTCCGTAGGGCCCTGTGGGGTTCTGTATGGACCTGTAGGGTTCCGTAGGGGCCTGCAGGGTTCCGTAAGTGCCCGCAGGTGTCTGTAGGGTTCCGTAGGGGTCTGTAGGGTTCCGTAGGCACCTGCAGTGTTCTGTAAGAGCCCTTAGGGTTTTAGTGAGGTTCCGTTGTGTTGCTAAGGGTCTTGTAGAGTGCTGTCGGGTCCTGGAGTATTCTGTAGGGTTCCAGAGGGCCTTGTAGGGTTCCGTCGAAATCTGAAGGGTTCCCTAGGGGCCCATAGAGTCCCGTAGATTGCCGTAGGGACCTGTAGGGTTGTGTAAGTGCTCGCAGGTGTTGGTAGGAGCTTATAGGGTTCCATAAGTTTCCAGAGGGTTGTGTAGGGTTCCGTAGGGGCCTGTGGTGTTCCCTAGGGGCCTGTAGAGTCTTGTACGGCTCCGTAGGGGCCTGTGGTGTTCCCTAGGGGCCTGTAGAGTCTCGTACAGTTCCATAGGGTCCTGTAGGTTTCCATAAGCGCCCGCAGAGGTCTGAAGGGGCCCGTACTGTGCCGTAAGGATCCATAGGGTTCCGTAGAGCTTCGTAGGTTCCCTAGAGGCCTCTGGAGTACCGCAGGAGCCAGTAGTGTTCTGTAGGGGCCCGTAGGGTTCCTTCCATAGGAGCTGGCAGTGTTCCGTAGGGTCCTCTAGGGTTGAGTAAGTGCCCGCAGGAGTCTGTAGGAATCCGTGGGATTCTGTAAGGTTCTGGAGGGTTCTGCAGGGTTCCGTAGGGGCCCGTAGAGTTCCGTAGTGGCTGGTAAAGTTCCCTAGGGCCCTGTACCGTTCCGTAACTGCCTGCAAGGGTCTTTAGGCTTCCGTAGGGGCTGGGAGGGTTCCATAAAGTTCCATGGGTTCCTGCAGAGTTCTGCAAGTGCCCGCAAGGGCCTGTAGGGGCGCACAGTGTTTCTGCCAGGTTCCGTAGAGTTCTGTAGGGGCCATATTTTTCTGTAGTGGCTGGTAGTATTCTGTAGGGGTCTGTAGGTTTCCGTAGGCACCTGCAGTGTTCTGTAGGAGCCCATAGGGTTTTAGTGAGGTTCCGTTGTGTTGCTAAGGGTCTTGTAGAGTGCTGTCGGGTCCTGGAGTATTCTGTAGGGTTCCAGAGGGGCTCGTAGGGTTCCGTCGAAATCTATAGGGTTCCCTAGGGGCCCATAGAGTCCCATAGATTTCCGTAGGGACCTGTAGGGTTGTGTAAGTGCCCGCAGAAGTCTGTAGGAGTCTGTGGGATTCTGTAAGGTTCTGGAGGGTTCTGCAGGGTTCCGTAGGGACCCGTAGAGTTCTGTAGTGACTGGTAAAGTTCCGTAGGGCCCTGTGGGGTTCTGTATGGACCTGTAGGGTTCCTTAGGGGCCTGCACGTTTCCATAAGTGCCCGCAGGTGTCTGTAGGGTTCCGTAGGGGTCTCTAGGGTTTCGTAGGCACCTGCAGTGTTCTGTAGGAGCCCATAGGGTTTTAGTGAGGTTCCGTTGTGTTGCTAAGGGTCTTGTAGAGTGCTGTCGGGTCCTGGAGTATTCTGTAGGGTTCCAGAGGGCCTCATAGGGTTCCATCGAAATCTGAAGGGTTCCCTAGGGGCCCATAGAGTCCCGTAGATTGCCGTAGGGACCTGTAGGGTTGTGTAAGTGCTCGCAGGGGTTGGTAGGAGCTTGTAGGGTTCCATAAGTTTCCAGAGGGTTGTGTAGGGTTCCGTAGGGGCCTGTGGTGTTCCCTAAGGGCCTGTAGAGTCTCGTACGGTTCCGTAGGGGCCTGTGGTGTTCCCTAGGGGCCTGTAGAGTCTCGTACAGTTCCGTAGGGTCCTGTAGGTTTCCATAAGCGCCCGCAGAGGTCTGAAGGGGCCCGTACTGTTCCGTAAGGATCCATAGGGCTCCGTAGAGCTTCGTAGGTTCCCTAGAGGCCTGTGGAGTACCGCAGGAGCCAGTAGTGTTCTGTAGGGGCCCGTAGGGTTCCTTCCATAGGAGCTGGCAGTGTTCCGTAGGGTCCTCTAGGGTTGAGTAAGTGCCCGCAGGAGTCTGTAGGAATCCGTGGGATTCTGTAAGGTTCTGGAGGGTTCTGCAGGGTTCCGTAGGGGCCCGTAGAGTTCCGTAGTGGCTGGTAAAGTTCCCTAGGGCCCTGTACCGTTCCGTAACTGCCTGCAAGGGTCTTTAGGCTTCCGTAGGGGCTGGGAGGGTTCCATAAAGTTCCGTGGGTTCCTGCAGAGTTCTGCAAGTGCCCGCAAGGGCCTGTAGGGGCCCACAGTGTTTCTGCCAGGTTCCGTAGAGTTCTGTAGGGGCCATATTTTTCTGTAGTGGCTGGTAGTATTCTGTAGGGGTCTGTAGGTTTCCGTAGGCGCCTACAGTGTTCTGTAGGAGCCCATAGGGTTTTAGTGAGGTTCCGTTGTGTTGCTAAGGGTCTTGTAGAGTGCTGTCGGGTCCTGGAGTATTCTGTAGGGTTCCAGAGGGGCTCGTAGGGTTCCATCGAAATCTATAGGGTTCCCTAGGGGCCCATAGAGTCCCGTAGATTTCCGTAGGGACCTGTAGGGTTGTGTAAGTGCCCGCAGAAGTCTGTAGGAGTCTGTGGGATTCTGTAAGGTTCTGGAGGGTTCTGCAGGGTTCCGTAGGGACCCGTAGAGTTCCGTAGTGGCTGGTAAAGTTCCCTAGGGCCCTGTGGGGTTCTGTATGGACCTGTAGGGTTCCGTAGGGGCCTGCAGGGTTCCGTAAGTGCCCGCAGGTGTCTGTAGGATTCCGTAGGGGTCTCTAGGGTTTCGTAGGCACCTGCAGTGTTCTGTAGGAGCCCTTAGGGTTTTAGTGAGGTTCCGTTGTGTTGCTAAGGGTCTTGTAGAGTGCTGTCGGGTCCTGGAGTATTCTGTAGGGTTCCAGAGGGGCTCGTAGGGTTCCATCGAAATCTATAGGGTTCCCTAGGGGCCCATAGAGTCCCATAGATTTCCGTAGGGACCTGTAGGGTTGTGTAAGTGCCCGCAGAAGTCTGTAGGAGTCTGTGGGATTCTGTAAGGTTCCGGAGGGTTCTGCAGGGTTCCGTAGGGACCCGTAGAGTTCTGTAGTGTCTGGTAAAGTTCCGTAGGGCCCTGTGGGGTTCTGTATGGACCTGTAGGGTTCCGTAGGGGCCTGCAGGGTTCCGTAAGTGCCCGCAGGTGTCTGTAGGGTTCCGTAGGGGTCTGTAGGGTTCCGTAGGCACCTGCAGTGTTCTGTAAGAGCCCTTAGGGTTTTAGTGAGGTTCCGTTGTGTTGCTAAGGGTCTTGTAGAGTGCTGTCGGGTCCTGGAGTATTCTGTAGGGTTCCAGAGGGCCTTGTAGGGTTCCGTCGAAATCTGAAGGGTTCCCTAGGGGCCCATAGAGTCCCGTAGATTGCCGTAGGGACCTGTAGGGTTGTGTAAGTGCTCGCAGGTGTTGGTAGGAGCTTATAGGGTTCCATAAGTTTCTAGAGGGTTGTGTAGGGTTCCGTAGGGGCCTGTGGTGTTCCCTAGGGGCCTGTAGAGTCTCGTACAGTTCCGTAGGGTCCTGTAGGTTTCCATAAGCGCCCGCAGAGGTCTGAAGGGGCCCGTACTGTTCCGTAAGGATCCATAGGGCTCCGTAGAGCTTCGTAGGTTCCCTAGAGGCCTCTGGAGTACCGCAGGAGCCAGTAGTGTTCTGTAGGGGCCCGTAGGGTTCCTTCCATAGGAGCTGGCAGTGTTCCGTAGGGTCCTCTAGTGTTGAGTAAGTGCCCGCAGGAGTCTGTAGGAATCTGTGGGATTCTGTAAGGTTCTGGAGGGTTCTGCAGGGTTCCGTAGGGGCCCGTAGAGTTCCGTAGTGGCTGGTAAAGTTCCCTAGGGCCCTGTACCGTTCCGTAACTGCCTGCAAGGGTCTTTAGGCTTCCGTAGGGGCTGGGAGGGTTCCATAAAGTTCCGTGGGTTCCTGTAGAGTTCTGCAAGTGCCCGCAAGGGCCTGTAGGGGCCCACAGTGTTTCTGTCAGGTTCCGTAGAGTTCCGTAGGGGCCATATTTTTCTGTAGTGGCTGGTAGTATTCTGTAGGGGTCTGTAGGTTTCCGTAGGCGCCTGCAGTGTTCTGTAGGAGCCCATAGGGTTTTAGTGAGGTTCCGTTGTGTTGCTAAGGGTCTTGTAGAGTGCTGTCGGGTCCTGGAGTATTCTGTAGGGTTCCAGAGGGCCTCATAGGGTTCCATCGAAATCTATAGGGTTCCCTAGGGGCCCATAGAGTCCCATAGATTTCCGTAGGGACCTGTAGGGTTGTGTAAGTGCCCGCAGAAGTCTGTAGGAGTCTGTGGGATTCTGTAAGGTTCTGGAGGGTTCTGCAGGGTTCCGTAGGGACCCGTAGAGTTCTGTAGTGGCTGGTAAAGTTCCGTAGGGCCCTGTGGGGTTCTGTATGGACCTGTAGGGTTCCGTAGGGGCCTGCAGGTTTCCGTAAGTGCCCGCAGGTGTCTGTAGGGTTCCGTAGGGGTCTGTAGGGTTCCGTAGGCACCTGCAGTGTTCTGTAGGAGCCCATAGGGTTTTAGTGAGGTTCCGTTGTGTTGCTAAGGGTCTTGTAGAGTGCTGTCGGGTCCTGGAGTATTCTGTAGGGTTCCAGAGGGCCTCATAGGGTTCCATCGAAATCTATAGGGTTCCCTAGGGGCCCATAGAGTCCCGTAGATTGCCGTAGGGACCTGTAGGGTTGTGTAAGTGCTCGCAGGGGTTGGTAGGAGCTTGTAGTGTTCCATAAGTTTCCAGAGGGTTGTGTAGGGTTCCGTAGGGGCCTGTGGTGTTCCCTAGGGGCCTGTAGAGTCTTGTACGGTTCCGTAGGGGCCTGTGGTGTTCCCTAGGGGCCTGTAGAGTCTCGTACAGTTCCGTAGGGTCCTGTAGGTTTCCATAAGTGCCCGCAGAGGTCTGAAGGGGCCCATACTGTTCCGTAAGGATCCATAGGGTTCCGTAGAGCTTCATAGGTTCCCTAGAGGCCTGTGGAGTACCGCAGGAGCCAGTAGTGTTCTGTAGGGGCCTGTAGGGTTCCTTCCATAGGAGCTGGCAGTGTTCCGTAGGGTCCTCTAGGGTTGAGTAAGTGCCCGCAGGAGTCTGTAGGAATCTGTGGGATTCTGTAAGGTTCTGGAGGGTTCTACAGGGTTCCGTAGGGGCCCGTAGAGTTCCGTAGTGGCTGGTAAAGTTCCCTAGGGCCCTGTACCGTTCCGTAACTGCCTGCAAGGGTCTTTAGGCTTCCGTAGGGGCTGGTAGGGTTCCATAAAGTTCCGTGGGTTCCTGCAGAGTTCTGCAAGTGCCCGCAAGGGCCTGTAGGGGCCCACAGTGTTTCTGCCAGGTTCCGTAGAGTTCCGTAGGGGCCATATTTTTCTGTAGTGGCTGGTAGTATTCTGTAGGGGTCTGTAGGTTTCCGTAGGCGCCTGCAGTGTTCTGTAGGAGCCCATAGGGTTTTAGTGAGGTTCCGTTGTGTTGCTAAGGGTCTTGTAGAGTGCTGTCGGGTCCTGGAGTATTCTGTAGGGTTCCAGAGGGGCTCGTAGGGTTCCATCGAAATCTATAGGGTTCCCTAGGGGCCCATAGAGTCCCATAGATTTCCGTAGGGACCTGTAGGGTTGTGTAAGTGCCCGCAGAAGTCTGTAGGAGTCTGTGGGATTCTGTAAGGTTCTGGAGGGTTCTGCAGGGTTCCGTAGGGACCCGTAGAGTTCTGTAGTGGCTGGTAAAGTTCCGTAGGGCCCTGTGGGGTTCTGTATGGACCTGTAGGGTTCCGTAGGGGCCTGCAGGGTTCCGTAAGTGCCCGCAGGTGTCTGTAGGGTTCCGTAGGGGTCTCTAGGGTTTCGTAGGCACCTGCAGTGTTCTGTAGGAGCCCATAGGGTTTTAGTGAGGTTCCGTTGTGTTGCTAAGGGTCTTGTAGAGTGCTGTCGGGTCCTGGAGTATTCTGTAGGGTTCCAGAGGGGCTCGTAGGGTTCCGTCGAAATCTGTAGGGTTCCCTAGGGGCCCATAGAGTCCCGTAGATTGCCGTAGGGACCTGTAGGGTTGTGTAAGTGCTCGCAGGGGTTGGTAGGAGCTTGTAGGGTTCCATAAGTTTCCATAGGTTTGTGTAGGGTTCCGTAGGGGCCTGTGGTGTTCCCTAAGGGCCTGTAGAGTCTCGTACGGTTCCGTAGGGGCCTGTGGTGTTCCCTAGGGTCCTGTAGAGTCTCGTACAGTTCCGTAGGGTCCTGTAGGTTTCCATAAGCGCCCGCAGAGGTCTGAAGGGGCCCGTACTGTTCCGTAAGGATCCATAGGGCTCCGTAGAGCTTCGTAGGTTCCCTAGAGGCCTGTGGAGTACCGCAGGAGCCAGTAGTGTTCTGTAGGGGCCCGTAGGGTTCCTTCCATAGGGGCTGGCAGTGTTCCATAGGGTCCTCTAGGGTTGAGTAAGTGCCCGCAGGAGTCTGTAGGAAGCCGTGGGATTCTGTAAGGTTCTGGAGGGTTCTGCAGGGTTCCGTAGGGGCCCGTAGAGTTCCGTAGTGGCTGGTAAAGTTCCCTAGGGCCCTGTACCGTTCCGTAACTGCCTGCAAGGGTCTTTAGGCTTCCGTAGGGGCTGGTAGCGTTCCATAAAGTTCCGCGGGTTCCTGCAGAGTTCTGCAAGTGCCCGCAAGGGCCTGTAGGGGCGCACAGTGTTTCTGTCAGGTTCCGTAGAGTTCCGTAGG
>NW_027414437.1:0-9087 GCF_964106895.1 Numenius arquata
CCCCTCTCCCCAGCTCTATGATCCTCCCAGTACCAGGTCCCTCTACCCCCCCCCCCCCCCCCAGCTCTATGATCCCCGGTACCGGGCCCCTCTAGCCCCCACCCCCCCCTCAGCTCTATGATCCTCCCGGTACCGGGCCCCTCTAGCCCCCACCCTCCCCGCCTCAGCTCTATGTTCCTCCCGGTACCGGGCCCCTCTGCCCCTCCCCCTCAGCTCTATGGTCCTCCGGAGCCCCTCTGCCCCCCCCCCCGCCGGCTCTCTATGACCCCCGGTCCCCCCCGTCGGTCGCTCACCTCGATCCTTCCGCCTCCCCCCGTCTCTCCCGGTCACTTCCGCAAACCTCGTGACGTCACTCGACGCCTTCGCTCACGTGACGCGGGCCCCGCCCTTTTCCGGTGGTTAAACCAGCGAGAAGGAGCGGGCAGAGCGGTCACTTCCTGGTCGGGGCGCTGGGGCACCGAGACGGAGCGGCCAGAGCGGCACCGCCCGGCGGGAGGGCGACCCCTGGCGGTGGGGGGGCTGACTGGCGGGTAATGGGGCAGACTGGGGGGCACTGGGACAGACTGGGAGGTAATGGGGGGCAGTGGGGCAGACTGGAGGTTACTGGGACAGACTAGGGGAGGCACTGGGGGACACTGGGAGATAATGGGGGGCCCTGGGACAGACTGGTGGGGACACTGGGGCAGACTGGGGGATACTGGGACAGACTGGGGGAAGCACTGGGAGATAATGGGGGGCGCTGGGACAGACTGGTGGGGACACTAGGGCAGACTGGGAGGTAACGGGGGGCACTGGGAGAGACTGGGAACTACTGGGGGATACTGGGAGGTAATGCAGGGCACTGGGACAGACTGGTGGGGGCACTGGGGCAGACTGGGGGATACTGGGAGGTAACGGGGGGCGCTGGGACAGACTGGGGGATACTGGGACAGACTGGGGATACTGGGAGATAATGGGGGGCACTGGGACAGACTGGGAGATACTGGGAGGTAATGGTGGGGGCACTGGGAAAGACTGGGGGATACTGGGAGGTAACGGGGGGGCACTGGGAAAGACTGGGGGATACTGGGAGAAATATGGGCTGGACATGCGAGCGTACTGGGAGTGACCAGGATAAACTGGGAAGGACATCAGAACATACTGGGGGAACCTGGGGGGCACTGGGTCACGCTGGGGGGGAGGAACCGCTGCACATCGAACCAACTGGAACATACTGGGGGGAACTGGTCTATACTGGGGTCACTGGGATAAGGAACTGGGGCAGCTGGGGAGCCGGAGAACATACTGGGGGGCACTGGGATGAGAAGATGGGTCTTTACTGGAAAGCACTGGATGTACTGGGGGGCTAGAAGCACTGGGAGACACTGGGTTGGGGGAGACTGGGACAACTGGGAGGCAGGGAGAGCGCTGATACTGGGCATACTGGGGGGCACTGGGACAGGGGAAACCATGCACACTGGGAGCCCTGGGACAGGGAGCTGGATGTACTGGGCACACTGGGATTGGGAGAGGGGCATACTGGGAGCCCTGAGGCAGGCAACTGGGCATACTGGGATTGGGACCTGGCTGTACTGGGAGCCCTGGGACAGGGAACTGGGCACACTGGGACTAGGAATAGGTAACACTGGGATGTGGAACTGGCCATACTGGGCAGACTGGGATTGGGAACTAGCTCTACTGGGAGCCCTGGGACAGGGCACTGCCCATACTAGGTGAACTGGAATTGGGAACTGGCCATACTGGTGGCCCTGGGATGGGGAACTGATCATACTGGGTGAACTGGGAACCACGACACCAGTAACTGGGCACACCGGCCTCTGCGGAGCCACAAATTGGTCGCACTGATCACGTCCCCCACAGCCCAAACTGGTCCAAAGTGGAAA
Organism: Numenius arquata; assembly: GCF_964106895.1. Taxonomy (NCBI): domain Eukaryota; kingdom Metazoa; phylum Chordata; class Aves; order Charadriiformes; family Scolopacidae; genus Numenius; species Numenius arquata. The sequence goes on from NW_027414437.1 coordinate 1,884, forward strand.
CACCCCCCACCCCTCCCAATTTAACCAGTAAGCACTAACTGGGAGGAGTGTTTCCACCTCTCACCCATCCCAGTTTAACCAGAAAGCACTAACTGGGAGGGTTTTTCCACCCCCCACCCATCCCAGTTTAACCAGTAAGCACCAACTGGGGAGGGGAGCTCCACCTCCCACCCACCCCAGTTGAACCAGTAAGCACTAACTGGGAGGGTTTTTCCAGCCCCCACCCACCCCAGTTGAACCAGTAAGCACTAACTGGGAGGGTTTTTCCAGCCCCCACCCACCCCAGTTGAACCAGTAAGCACTAACTGGGAGGAGTGTTTCCACCTCTCACCCATCCCAGTTTAACCAGTAAGCACCAACTGGGGAGGGGGGTTCCACCTCCCACCCATCCCAGTTTAACCAGTAAGCACTAACTGGGGGAGGGGGCGTTTCCACCCCCCACCCATCCCAGTTTAATCAGTAAGCACTAACTGGGAGGAGTGTTTCTACCCCCCACCCACCCCAGTTTAACCAGTAAGCACTAACTGGAGGGTTTTTCCAGCCCCCACCCATCCCAGTTTAACCAGTAAGCACCAACCGGGGAGGGGGGTTCCACCTCCCACCCATCCCAGTTTAACCAGTAAGCATCAACTGGGAGTGTTTCTCCACCGCTCGTTACCCTTTAATCAAGACCTGGGGGAAAAAAAAGGGGAGGGGGGGGGCAGAAAAAGGAGGGTGGGGGAGCCCCCCCCGCCCCCGGGGGGGCAATAAATAGGGGGGGGCTGGGCCGAGGGAAGGCGGGGGGAGGGGTCGGGGGGTGGGGGGAGGGGGGGTGGGGAGTGGCGAGTGGGGGGAGGGGCGGGGCTACTTGAGGCAGCGCTCGAAGTAGGTGGCCCCCACGTACCCCCCCCGCAGGGAGCGCTGCACGTTCTGCTCGAAGAGGCGGCGGTTGCTCTGCAGAACCTCGGCCGCCTCCTTGTTCAGGGGGTCCTCGGGGTTCGGCTCCTGCGGGGGGGGGGGCACCCCAAATTAGGGGGGGTCTTACCCAAGGGGGGGCACCCCCAGTTTGGGGGGGGCGCCCCTTTTTATTCCCCTTTCACCCCCCCCTTTATTCCCCCCCCCCCCCCCTCCTTTCCAGCACCCTTCAGGCACCCCCCACCACCCTGTGCCCACTCCCGGGGGGGGCACCCTCAAATTTGGGGGGGGGGGCACCCCCCAAGTTTGGGGGGAGCTTGGGGAGGGTCTTACCCAAGGGGGGGCACCCCCAGTTTGGGGGGGAAACCCCTTTTTATTCCACTTTCACCCCACTTTATTCCTCCCCCCCCCCTCCACCTTTCCAGCATCCTTCAGGCACCGCCCCCACCCAGTGCCCACTCCCGGGGGGGGGGGGGGCACGGGGGGGGGGACCCCAAGTTTGGGGGGGGTCTTACCCAAGGGGGGGCACCCCCAGTTTGGGGGGGGCGCCCCTTTTTATTCCCCTTTCACCCCCCCTTTATCTCCCCCCCCCCCCCCCCTCCTTTACATTCCCCTTTCACCCCCCCTTTATTCCCCCCCCCCTCCTTTCCAGCATCCTTCAGGCACCGTGCCCCCCAGTGCTCACCCCGGGGGGGGGAGAAATTACCCCCCCCCCAGTTCTTAATGCCCCCTCAATATCCCCAGGTCACCATAATGCCCCCCTATATTCCCCCCCCACACTCTTTAATGCCCCCCCCCCATTCCTCAATGCTCCCCCCCCCTCATACCCCAGGACATCTTAATGCCCCCCCATACCCCTTAATGCCCCCCCCCCATACTCCTTAATGCCCCTCCCAGATTCCTTAATGCCCCCCCCAAGGCCCCCCAGGATGACTTGATGCCCCCCATACCCCTTAATTCCCCCCCCATACCCCTTAATGCCCCCCCTCCAGGCCCCCTGGGACCCCTTAATGCCCCCCCCAATACCCCCTTATACCCCTTAATGCCCCCCATACCCCTTAATGCCCCCCCCAAGATTCCTTAATGCCCCCCCATGCCCCCCATACCCCTTAATGCCCCCCCGACTCCTTAATGCCCCCCCCAGACCCCTTAATGCCCTCACCCAACACCTCCCAGGACTCCTTAATGCCACCCTCCCCTTAATGCCCCCCCCAAGACACCCCCCCCCCCCCCCCCATCACCTCTTGGGACTCCTAATACCCCACCAGGCATGAATCCCCCCCCAATAATTGCCCCCCCCATCCCCTTTAATACTCCTAAATACCCACACACCCCCCCCGGGGTATTAACCACCCGCTGTCCCCAGGAGGTGACCAAGGGTCCTCATGGAGTGTCCCATGAGGCCACCAGGGGCCACCTTACAGTGTCTCTGGGCCACCTCAGGGTGTCCCTTGGCCACCGGGGGCCACCTCCTGGTGTCTCTCGGCCATTGAGGGCCACCTCATGGTGTCCCTTGGCCATCAGGGGCCACCTCATGGTGTCCCCAGGTCACTTCAGCGTGTCCCTCGGCCACTGGGGGCCACCTCCTGGTGTCCCCAGGCCATCGGAGGCCACCTCCTGGTGTCCCTGGGCCACCTCAGGTTGTCGCTGGGCCACCAGGGGCTACCTTACAGTGTCTCTTGGCCATCGGAGGCCACCTCCTGGTGTCCCTCAGCCACCTGAGGTTGTCCCTGGGTCACCAGGGGCCACCTTACAGTGTCTGGGCCACCGGGGGCCACCTCCTGGTGTCCCTTGGCCACCTTCTAGTGTCCCAGGCCACCAGGGGCCACCTCAGAGTGTCACTGGGTGCCCCCTTTGGGGTGATGCAGCATCACCAGGTGGCACCTCAAAAGGTGTCCCAAGTCCACTGCGGTGACCAAGAAAATGTCTCAAGGCCATCAGGTGCCACCTCAGGGTGTCCCACGGCCACAAAGTGCCCCTAGGACATGTCCCAAGGCCACCAGATGCCTCCTCAGGATGCCACCTTTGGGTGTCCCAAGACCACCAAGGGCCCTGGGACATGTCCTAGGGGCCACCAGGTGCCACATCGAGGTGTCCCAAGGCCACCAGGTGACCCGAGGACACCACCAGGTGTCCCAAGGCCACCAAAGGAGGCCCACAGAACATGTCCCAAGGCCACTAGGTGCCACCAGGAGATGCCCCAGGGCCACCAGGTGCCCCAAGGAAGTGCCCAAGGACACCAAAGGCGCCTAGAACATGTCCCAAGGCCTTGGGGTCTCTCAACATCACTGAGGACCTTCAGAAGGTGTCCCAAGGCCACCGGGTGCCTTCTCAGGGTAGGGTGTCCCAAGGTCACGAGACACACCCAGAAGATGTCCCAAGGCCACCAAAGGCCCCTAGAACATATCCCAAGGCCACCAGGTGCCACCAGGAGATGTCCCATGGCCACCAGGTGCCCCGAGGAGGTGTCCCAAGGCTACCAAATGCCCTTAGAACATGTCCCAAGGCCACTAGGTGCCACCAGGAGGTGTTCCAGGGCCATGTTGGTTGCCCCCCCCGCCCCCGCTGGCATGTGCCCCCCACGGTGCTCACCAGGAAGAGGTACTGCAGGCCGTAGATGATGGAGTTTATCGTCAGGACGGGCTTCCAGTCCTCTCTGGGGACAAGCCAGGCATCAGGGGACACCAGGACCACACCAGAGGTGGCCACCTCAAGGTAACCACAGCCACCCCAAGGTGACCACGGCCACCCCATGCCCACTAACAAGATGCATGGGGCAACTGTTTGCCCCCTTGTCTCACCCTGCCAGTGGTACAGGGACAGACGGGGACACGGATCTGGCTGTGGCCACCCCAGATGTGGCTGTGGCCACCCCGGAGGTGGCAGTGGCCATTTTGGGCATTATGGTGGCCCACCTGAGGATGTTGAGGCAGACGTTGCCCTCCAGGTCGATGTTGGGGTGATAAACCATCGTCTCGCACTTCACCTTCGGCGGGTCGTGGGGGTAGCCCTGGCCGACCTGGGGAGTGGCCACAATATCACAGCTCAGCCCCCCCCATGGCCACCGGCCACCTCTTGGTGGCCACCAGCCCCTAACCCAACCCACAGTGCGGCCACCTAGTTTCTAGTCACGTTTTGGTGGCCACTGGTCTCACACTGGTGACCAACAACAGCCTCTAGACCCCTGTCCCCAACCTACAGTGGGGACATGCTTGTCACGTCTTGGTGGCTACCAGCCATGTCTTGTTGGCCACCAGCCCCTAACCCAACCCACAGTGGGACCACCTGGTTTCTAGTCACGTCTTGGTGGCTACTAGTCTCACGGTGGTGGCCACCAGCCCCTGCATCCTGTCCCCAACCCACAGTGAGGACACATGGCTGCTTGTCACGTCTTGGTGGCCACAAGTCACATCTTGGTGGCCACCAGTTTCTTGTCCCTACCTCAAACTAAGCAGCCAATAGTCACATCTTAGTGGTCACCACTCCCCAGCTCCCACCTTCAACCCACAGAGATAGACACATGGCCAATGGTCATGCCTTGGTAGCCACCAAGTTCTCCCACCCCACCTCCAATACAGAGAGTGAACACATGGCTACTGGTCATACCTTGGTGGCCACCAGCACCTACCCCAACCTACAGTATGGACACCTGGCTACTGGTCACATCTCGGTGGCCACCAACCACTAGTTCCAGTTCCAACCCACATGGTGGCCACAAGTCGTGGTTGGTCACCTTCTGGTGGCCGCAGGTCGGGTTTCAGTGGCCACCTACCTCCTGCTCCCACCCACACAACTGCAGGTCCCACCCTGGTGGCCACAGGTCCCACCTTGGTGGCCACCACTCCCACTGCTGCCACCCCCCACCCCGGGGGGCAGCCATGTGGCCACTGGTCCCATCTTGGTAGCCCCAGGATGAGTGTTGGTGGCCACAGGGTCCCCCCTTAGTGCGGGACTGACCTTAAAACTGAAGACAAATTTTCCTCCCTTGTAGAAGCCCTGTGGGAGAGACAGATGTCACCGGGGAGGGGACAAGGGACATGGGGGGGAAACCCCAAGGGACAACTGGGGACAAAGAGATGGATGGGGGGGGGACCCACAGGGAAAGGTGGGGGCCAGAGGGGAAGCCCAAGGGACAGCGAAGGTCTTGTGAGGGGACAGAGGGGGATGTGGGGACACGAGGACAGCGCGGGGAGGGGACCCCAAAATGACACGGCGGGGGAGAAGCAGGAGGACAGGAGGGGGACAAAAGGAACAGGGGACCCCAGGGTGGGATGGGGGGGTGACAAGGGGACAGGGGGTGGCAGGAGGGTGACAGGAGGGTGACAGAGGGGTGACAAGGGACCCCAAAATGACACGGGGAGGAGGGGGGACATGGAGCAGGTGGGGAGAAGCAGGAGGACACAGGGAGATAGGAGGGGGACAAAGGGGAACGTGGGACCCCAGGGTGGGATGAGGGGGGTGACAAGGGGACAGAGGGTGGCAGGTGGGTGACGAGGGTGACAGGGGGGTGACAAGGGACCCCAAAATGACATGGCGAGGAGGGGGGACGTGGAGCAGGTGGGGAGAAGCAGGAGGACACAGGGGGACAGGAGAGAGGCAAAGGGAATGGGGGACCCCAGGGTGGGATGTAGGACCCCAGGGTGGGATGGGGGGGTGACAAGGGGACAGGGGGTGGCGGGGGGGTGGCAGGGAGGTGACAGGGGGGTGACCCCACCTCGTCGGGGCAGATGAGGAGGCGGAAGTGCAGCAGATCGTCCTGGTCGGAGAAGTCGATCTCGCAGGTCTTGGGCAGGTTCAGCTCGTTGATGTCTGAGGGGGGGACACACAGGGGGGACACGCAGGTGACACATGGGGACAGGGACACGTGCCTGGGGCTACCACAAGCCCACACCCCCGGCTGGGTCACCCCAGGCCCAGTGGGGCCATAATGGGACCGGTTCCCGCTCCCCAGTGCACTCCACCAAGCGGGAGCAGTGTCATTTTCACCCCCACCAGTACTCCCAGTGGGGCCATACTGGGACCAGTGTGGGTGACCCCACCAGGGCCCACCTGGGACCTGCTCATGTGCCTTACTGGGACCAATATGTTCTCCTCCCTGGGCCCTACTGGGACCAGTGTGGGTGACTCCAGTGAGGCCTTACTGGGACCAGTACACTCCCCCTTACTGGGACCAGTATGATCCCCCATACTGGAGCCTTACTGGGACCAGCCTGTTCCCCTTATTGGGGCCTTACTGGGACCAGTATGCTCCCCCTGCTGGGGCCCTACTGGGACCAGTAAGTTCCCCTGCACCAGGGCCTTACTGGGACCACTGTGGGTGACCCCACCGGGGCCCACCTGGCACCAGTACATTCCCCATAGTGGGACCAGTACACTCCCCCCACCGGATCCTTACTGGGACCAGCCCATGTGCCCTACTGGGACCTGTATGTTCCCCCCCTACTGAGGCCTTACTGGGGCCGTACTGGGACCAGCCAGTCCCTGGGGCCATACTGGGAACTGCCCATGCCCCCAGTGGAAACCTACTGGGACCAGTACATTCCCCCAACAAGAGCCCTACTGGAACCAGTGCGGGTGACCCCATCGGGACCCTACTGGGACCAGTACGCTCCCCTTACCGAGGTCCTACTGGGACCAGTAAGGTTCCCTGTACTGGGGCCCTACTGGAACCCGCCTGTTCCCATTACTAAGGCCCTACTGGGACCAGTATGTTCCCCCCACCAGGGCCCTACTGGGACCAGTAAGTTCCCCTGCACCGGGGCCTTACTGGGACCACTGTGGGTGACCCCACCGGGGCCCACCTGGCACCAGTACATTCCCCATAGTGGGACCAGTACACTCCCCCCACCGGATCCTTACTGGGACCAGCCCATGTGCCCTACTGGGACCTGTATGTTCCCCCCCTACTGAGGCCTTACTGGGGCCGTACTGGGACCAGCCAGTCCCTGGGGCCATACTGGGAACTGCCCATGCCCCCAGTGGAAACCTACTGGGACCAGTACATTCCCCCAACAAGAGCCCTACTGGAACCAGTGCGGGTGACCCCATCGGGACCCTACTGGGACCAGTACGCTCCCCTTACTGAGGTCCTACTGGGACCAGAATGTTCCGCCCACCGGGGCCCTACTGGGACCAGCTCATGCGCCGTACTGGGACCAGTGCATTTCCCTCTCCAGGCCCTACCAGGACCAGTATGTTTCCCCTACTGGGACCAGCCCGCTCCCCACCCCCCCCGCGGCCTTACCGGCCCCCGTTCCCCTCCCGGTGCGGCCTCACCAGGCCCAGCCTCCCCCTCCCCCCCGGGGCCTCC
>NW_027414438.1:0-36961 GCF_964106895.1 Numenius arquata
ACTGGGGGGAACTGGGAGGAACTGGGAGGCCACTGGGGGGCACTGGGAGGAACTGGGAGGAACTGGGAGGCCACTGGGGGGCACTGGGAGGCCACTGGGGGGCACTGGGAGGAACTGGGAGGCCACTGGGGGGAACTGGGAGGAACTGGGAGGGAAATGGGGGGAACTGGGAGGAACTGGGAGGCCACTGGGGGGACCTGGGAGGAACTGGGAGGTCACTGGGGGGCACTGGGAGGAACTGGGAGGCCACTGGGGGGACCTGGGAGGAACTGGGAGGGAACTGGGGGGAACTGGGAGGAACTGGGAGGCCACTGGGGGGCACTGGGAGGAACTGGGAGGTCACTGGGGGGCACTGGGAGGAACTGGGAGGCCACTGGGGGGCACTGGGAGGAACTGGGAGGCCACTGGGAGGCACTGGGAGGAACTGGGAGGCCACTGGGGGGCACTGGGAGGAACTGGGAGGCCACTGGGAGGAACTGGGAGGAACTGGGAGGCCACTGGGGGGCACTGGGAGGAACTGGGAGGCCACTGGGAGGCACTGGGAGGAACTGGGAGGAACTGGGAGGCCACTGGTGGGCACTGGGAGGAACTGGGAGGCCACTGGGGGGCACTGGGAGGAACTGGGAGGCCACTGGGGGGACCTGGGAGGAACTGGGAGGCCACTGGGAGGAACTGGGAGGCCACTGGGGGGCACTGGGAGGAACTGGGAGGCCACTGGGAGGAACTGGGAGGCCACTGGGGGGCACTGGGAGGAACTGGGAGGCCACTGGGGGGCACTGGGAGGAACTGGGAGGCCACTGGGGGGCACTGGGAGGAACTGGGAGGCCACTGGGAGGCACTGGGAGGAACTGGGAGGCCACTGGGGGGCACTGGGAGGAACTGGGAGGCCACTGGGGGGAACTGGGAGGAACTGGGAGGCCACTGGGTGGAACTGGGAGGCCACTTGGGGGCACTGGGAGGAACTGGGAGGCCACTGGGAGGAACTGGGAGGAACTGGGAGGCCACTGGGAGGCACTGGGAGGAACTGGGAGGCCACTGGGGGGCACTGGGAGGAACTGGGAGGCCACTGGGGGGAACTGGGAGGAACTGGGAGGCCACTGGGGGGAACTGGGAGGCCACTTGGGGGCACTGGGAGGAACTGGGAGGCCACTGGGGGGAACTGGGAGGCCACTTGGGGGCACTGGGAGGAACTGGGAGGCCACTGGGGGGCACTGGGAGGAACTGGGAGGCCACTGGGAGGAACTGGGAGGCCACTGGGGGGCACTGGGAGGAACTGGGAGGCCACTAGGGGGCACTGGGAGGAACTGGGAGGCCACTGGGAGGAACTGGGAGGAACTGGCAGGCCCCTGGTGGCCACTGGGAGGAACTGGGAGGCCACTGGGGGGAACTGGGAGGAACTGGGAGGCCACTGGGGGGACCTGGGAGGAACTGGGAGGCCACTGGGGGGACCTGGGAGGAACTGGGAGGGAACTAGGGGGAACTGGGAGGAACTGGGAGGCCACTGGGGGGACCTGGGAGGAACTGGGAGGGAAATGGGGGGAACTGGGAGGAACTGGGAGGCCACTGGGGGGACCTGGGAGGAACTGGGAGGTCACTGGGGGGCACTGGGAGGAACTGGGAGGCCACTGGGGGGACCTGGGAGGAACTGGGAGGGAACTGGGGGGAACTGGGAGGAACTGGGAGGCCACTGGGGGGCACTGGGAGGAACTGGGAGGCCACTGGGGGGAACTGGGAGGAACTGGGAGGCCACTGGGGGGCACTGGGAGGAACTGGGAGGCCACTGGGAGGCACTGGGAGGAACTGGGAGGCCACTGGGGGGCACTGGGAGGAACTGGGAGGCCACTGGGAGGAACTGGGAGGAACTGGGAGGCCACTGGGGGGCACTGGGAGGAACTGGGAGGCCACTGGGAGGCACTGGGAGGAACTGGGAGGAACTGGGAGGCCACTGGGGGGCACTGGGAGGAACTGGGAGGCCACTGGGGGGCACTGGGAGGAACTGGGAGGCCACTGGGGGGACCTGGGAGGAACTGGGAGGCCACTGGGAGGAACTGGGAGGAACTGGGAGGCCACTGGGGGGCACTGGGAGGAACTGGGAGGCCACTGGGAGGAACTGGGAGGCCACTGGGGGGCACTGGGAGGAACTGGGAGGCCACTGGGGGGAACTGGGAGGAACTGGGAGGCCACTGGGGGGCACTGGGAGGAACTGGGAGGCCACTGGGGGGCACTGGGAGGAACTGGGAGGCCACTGGGGGGAACTGGGAGGAACTGGGAGGCCACTGGGGGAACTGGGAGGAACTGGGAGGCCACTGGGTGGAACTGGGAGGCCACTTGGGGGCACTGGGAGGAACTGGGAGGCCACTGGGAGGAACTGGGAGGAACTGGGAGGCCACTGGGGGGCACTGGGAGGAACTGGGAGGCCACTGGGAGGCACTGGGAGGAACTGGGAGGCCACTGGGGGGCACTGGGAGGAACTGGGAGGCCACTGGGGGAACTGGGAGGAACTGGGAGGCCACTGGGGGGAACTGGGAGGCCACTGGGGGGAACTGGGAGGCCACTTGGGGGCACTGGGAGGAACTGGGAGGCCACTGGGGGGAACTGGGAGGCCACTTGGGGGCACTGGGAGGAACTGGGAGGCCACTGGGGGGCACTGGGAGGAACTGGGAGGCCACTGGGAGGAACTGGGAGGCCACTGGGGGGCACTGGGAGGAACTGGGAGGCCACTAGGGGGCACTGGGAGGAACTGGGAGGCCACTGGGAGGAACTGGGAGGAACTGGCAGGCCACTGGTGGCCACTGGGAGGAACTGGGAGGCCACTGGGGGGAACTGGGAGGAACTGGGAGGCCACTGGGGGGACCTGGGAGGAACTGGGAGGCCACTGGGGGGACCTGGGAGGAACTGGGAGGGAACTGGGGGGCACTGGGAGGAACTGGGAGGCCACTGGGGGGAACTGGGAGGAACTGGGAGGCCACTGGGGGGCACTGGGAGGAACTGGGAGGAACTGGGAGGCCACTGGGGGCACTGGGAGGCCACTGGGGGGCACTGGGAGGAACTGGGAGGCCACTGGGGGGAACTGGGAGGAACTGGGAGGGAAATGGGGGGAACTGGGAGGAACTGGGAGGCCACTGGGGGGACCTGGGAGGAACTGGGAGGTCACTGGGGGGCACTGGGAGGAACTGGGAGGCCACTGGGGGGACCTGGGAGGAACTGGGAGGGAACTGGGGGGAACTGGGAGGAACTGGGAGGCCACTGGGGGGCACTGGGAGGAACTGGGAGGTCACTGGGGGGCACTGGGAGGAACTGGGAGGCCACTGGGGGGCACTGGGAGGAACTGGGAGGCCACTGGGAGGCACTGGGAGGAACTGGGAGGCCACTGGGGGGCACTGGGAGGAACTGGGAGGCCACTGGGAGGAACTGGGAGGAACTGGGAGGCCACTGGGGGGCACTGGGAGGAACTGGGAGGCCACTGGGAGGCACTGGGAGGAACTGGGAGGAACTGGGAGGCCACTGGTGGGCACTGGGAGGAACTGGGAGGCCACTGGGGGGCACTGGGAGGAACTGGGAGGCCACTGGGGGGACCTGGGAGGAACTGGGAGGCCACTGGGAGGAACTGGGAGGCCACTGGGGGGCACTGGGAGGAACTGGGAGGCCACTGGGAGGAACTGGGAGGCCACTGGGGGGCACTGGGAGGAACTGGGAGGCCACTGGGGGGCACTGGGAGGAACTGGGAGGCCACTGGGGGGCACTGGGAGGAACTGGGAGGCCACTGGGAGGCACTGGGAGGAACTGGGAGGCCACTGGGGGGCACTGGGAGGAACTGGGAGGCCACTGGGGGGAACTGGGAGGAACTGGGAGGCCACTGGGGGGAACTGGGAGGCCACTTGGGGGCACTGGGAGGAACTGGGAGGCCACTGGGAGGAACTGGGAGGAACTGGGAGGCCACTGGGAGGCACTGGGAGGAACTGGGAGGCCACTGGGGGGCACTGGGAGGAACTGGGAGGCCACTGGGGGGAACTGGGAGGAACTGGGAGGCCACTGGGGGGAACTGGGAGGCCACTTGGGGGCACTGGGAGGAACTGGGAGGCCACTGGGGGGAACTGGGAGGCCACTTGGGGGCACTGGGAGGAACTGGGAGGCCACTGGGGGGCACTGGGAGGAACTGGGAGGCCACTGGGAGGAACTGGGAGGCCACTGGGGGGCACTGGGAGGAACTGGGAGGCCACTAGGGGGCACTGGGAGGAACTGGGAGGCCACTGGGAGGAACTGGGAGGAACTGGCAGGCCCCTGGTGGCCACTGGGAGGAACTGGGAGGCCACTGGGGGGAACTGGGAGGAACTGGGAGGCCACTGGGGGGACCTGGGAGGAACTGGGAGGGAACTGGGGGGAACTGGGAGGAACTGGGAGGCCACTGGGGGGCACTGGGAGGAACTGGGAGGGAACTGGGGGGAACTGGGAGGAACTGGGAGGCCACTGGGGGGACCTGGGAGGAACTGGGAGGCCACTGGGGGGCACTGGGAGGAACTGGGAGGCCACTGGGGGGCACTGGGAGGAACTGGGAGGCCACTGGGAGGAACTGGGAGGAACTGGGAGGCCAATGGGAGGAACTGGGAGGAACTGGGAGGCCACTGGGGGGAACTGGGAGGAACTGGGAGGCCACTGGGGGGCACTGGGAGGAACTGGGAGGCCACTGGGATGCACTGGGGGGAACTGGGAGGCCACTGGGGGGCACTGGGAGGAACTGGGAGGCCACTGGGGGGCACTGGGAGGAACTGGGAGGCCACTGGGGGGCACTGGGAGGAACTGGGAGGCCACTGGGAGGAACTGGGAGGAACTGGGAGGCCACTGGGGGGAACTGGGAGGAACTGGGAGGCCACTGGGGGGAACTGGGAGGAACTGGGAGGGAACTGGGGGGCACTGGGAGGAACTGGGAGGCCACTGGGGGGCACTGGGAGGAACTGGGAGGCAACTGGGGGGCACTGGGAGGAACTGGGAGGCCACTGGGAGGAACTGGGAGGAACTGGGAGGCCACTGGGGGGCACTGGGAGGAACTGGGAGGCCACTGGGGGGAACTGGGAGGAACTGGGAGGCCACTGGGGGGAACTGGGAGGAACTGGGAGGCCACTGGGGGGCACTGGGTGGAACTGGGAGGCCACTGGGAGGAACTGGGAGGCCACTGGGGGGCACTGGGAGGAACTGGGAGGCCACTGGGGGGCACTGGGAGGAACTGGGAGGCCACTGGGAGGAACTGGGAGGAACTGGGAGGCCACTGGGGGGCACTGGGAGGAACTGGGAGGCCACTGGGAGGAACTGGGAGGAACTGGGAGGCCACTGGGGGGCACTGGGAGGAACTGGGAGGCCACTGGGGGGCACTGGGAGGAACTGGGAGGCCACTGGGGGGACCTGGGAGGAACTGGGAGGCCACTGGGGGGCACTGGGAGGAACTGGGAGGCCACTGGGGGGCACTGGGAGGAACTGGGAGGCCACTGGGGGGCACTGGGAGGAACTGGGAGGCCACTGGGAGGAACTGGGAGGCCACTGGGGGGCACTGGGAGGAACTGGGAGGCCACTAGGGGGCACTGGGAGGAACTGGGAGGCCACTGGGAGGAACTGGGAGGAACTGGGAGGCCACTGGGGGGCACTGGGAGGAACTGGGAGGGAACTGGGAGGATCTGGGAGGAACTGGGAGGCCACTGGGGGGACCTGGGAGGAACTGGGAGGGAACTGGGAGGACCTGGGAGGAACTGGGAGGCCACTGGGAGGACCTGGGAGGAACTGGGAGGGAACTGGGGGGAACTGGGAGGAACTGGGAGGCCACTGGGGGGACCTGGGAGGAACTGGGAGGCCACTGGGGGGAACTGGGAGGAACTGGGAGGCCACTGGGGGGACCTGGGAGGAACTGGGAGGGAACTGGGGGGAACTGGTAGGAACTGGGAGGCCACTGGGAGGAACTGGGAGGAACTGGGAGGCCACTGGTGGGCACTGGGAGGAACTGGGAGGCCACTGGGAGGCACTGGGAGGAACTGGGAGGCCACTGGGGGGCACTGGGAGGAACTGGGAGGCCACTGGGAGGAACTGGGAGGAACTGGGAGGCCACTGGGGGGCACTGGGAGGAACTGGGAGGCCACTGGGAGGAACTGGGAGGAACTGGGAGGCCACTGGGGGGCACTGGGAGGAACTGGGAGGCCACTGGGAGGAACTGGGAGGCCACTGGGGGGCACTGGGAGGAACTGGGAGGCCACTAGGGGGGACTGGGAGGAACTGGGAGGCCACTGGGAGGAACTGGGAGGAACTGGGAGGCCACTGGTGGGCACTGGGAGGAACTGGGAGGGAACTGGGAGGACCTGGGAGGAACTGGGAGGCCACTGGGGGGACCTGGGAGGAACTGGGAGGGAACTGGGAGGACCTGGGAGGAACTGGGAGGCCACTGGGAGGACCTGGGAGGAACTGGGAGGGAACTGGGGGGAACTGGGAGGAACTGGGAGGCCACTGGGGGGAACTGGGAGGAACTGGGAGGCCACTGGGGGGAACTGGGAGGAACTGGGAGGCCACTGGGGGGACCTGGGAGGAACTGGGAGGGAACTGGGGGGAACTGGGAGGAACTGGGAGGCCACTGGGAGGAACTGGGAGGAACTGGGAGGCCACTGGGGGGACCTGGGAGGAACTGGGAGGCCACTGGGGGGAACTGGGAGGAACTGGGAGGCCACTGGGGGGCACTGGGAGGAACTGGGAGGAACTGGGAGGAACTGGGAGGCCACTGGGGGGACCTGGGAGGAACTGGGAGGGAACTGGGGGGCACTGGGAGGAACTGGGAGGCCACTGGGGGGAACTGGGAGGAACTGGGAGGCCACTGGGGGGCACTGGGAGGAACTGGGAGGAACTGGGAGGCCACTGGGGGGCACTTGGAGGAACTGGGAGGCCACTGGGAGGAACTGGGAGGAACTGGGAGGCCACTGGGAGGCCACTTGGAGGAACTGGGAGGAACTGGGAGGCCACTGGGGGGCACTGGGAGGAACTGGGAGGCCACTGGGGGGCACTGGGAGGAACTGGGAGGCCACTGGGAGGAACTGGGAGGAACTGGGAGGCCACTGGGGGGCACTGGGAGGAACTGGGAGGCCACTGGGAGGAACTCGGAGGAACTGGGAGGCCACTGGGGGGCACTGGGTGGAACTGGGAGGCCACTGGGAGGAACTGGGAGGCCACTGGGGGGCACTGGGAGGAACTGGGAGGCCACTGGGGGGACCTGGGAGGAACTGGGAGGCCACTGGGGGGCACTGGGAGGAACTGGGAGGCCACTGGGGGGCACTGGGAGGAACTGGGAGGCCACTGGGGGGAACTGGGAGGAACTGGGAGTCCACTGGGGGGAACTGGGAGGAACTGGGAGGCCACTGGGGGGCACTGGGAGGAACTGCGAGGCCACTGGGGGGAACTGGGAGGAACTGGGAGGCCACTGGGGGGCACTGGGAGGAACTGGGAGGCCACTGGGGGGAACTGGGAGGAACTGGGAGGCCACTGGGGGGCACTGGGAGGAACTGGGAAGCCACTGGGGGGAACTGGGAGGAACTGGGAGGGAACTGGGAGGCCACTGGGGGGAACTGGGAGGAACTGGGAGGCCACTGGGGGGCACTGGGAGGAACTGGGAGGCCACTGGGGGGAACTGGGAGCAACTGGGAGGCCACTGGGGGGAACTGGGAGGAACTGGGAGGCAACTGGGGGGAACTGGGAGGCCACTGGGGGGAACTGGGAGGAACTGGGAGGCCACTGGGGGGCACTGGGAGGAACTGGGAGGCCACTGGGGGGAACTGGGAGGAACTGGGAGGGAACTGGGAGGCCACTGGGGGGAACTGGGAGGAACTGGGAGGCCACTGGGGGAACTGGGAGGAACTGGGAGGCCACTGTGGGGAACTGGGAGGAACTGGGAGGCCACTGGGAGGAACTGGGAGGAACTGGGAGGCCACTGGGGGGAACTGGGAGGAACTGGGAGGCCACTGGGGGGAACTGGGAGGAACTGGGAGGCCACTGGGAGGAACTGGGAGGAACTGGGAGGCCACTGGGGGGAACTGGGAGGAACTGGGAGGCCACTGGGGGGAACTGGGAGGAACTGGGAGGCCACTGGGAGGAACTGGGAGGCCACTGGGGGGAACTGGGAGGAACTGGGAGGCCACTGGGAGGAACTGGGAGGAACTGGGAGGCCACTGGGGGGAACTGGGAGGAACTGGGAGGGAACTGGGGGGAACTGGGAGGAACTGGGAGACCACTGGGGGGAACTGGGAGGAACTGGGAGGGAACTGGGGGGAACTGGGAGGAACTGCGAGGCCACTGGGGGGAACTGGGAGGAACTGGGAGGGAACTGGGAGGAACTGGGAAGAACTGGGAGGCCACTGGGGGGAACTGGGAGGAACTGGGAGGCCACTGGGGGGAACTGGGAGGAACTGGGAGGCCACTGGGGGGAACTGGGGGGAACTGGGAGGCCACTGGGAGGCACTGGGAGGAACTGGGAGGCCACTGAGGGGAACTGGGAGGAACTGGGAGGCCACTGGGAGGAACTGGGAGGCCACTGGGGGGCACTGGGAGGAACTGGGAGGCCACTAGGGGGCACTGGGAGGAACTGGGAGGCCACTGGGAGGAACTGGGAGGAACTGGGAGGCCACTGGTGGGCACTGGGAGGAACTGGGAGGGAACTGGGAGGACCTGGGAGGAACTGGGAGGCCACTGGGGGGACCTGGGAGGAACTGGGAGGGAACTGGGAGGACCTGGGAGGAACTGGGAGGCCACTGGGAGGACCTGGGAGGAACTGGGAGGGAACTGGGGGGAACTGGGAGGAACTGGGAGGCCACTGGGGGGACCTGGGAGGAACTGGGAGGCCACTGGGGGGAACTGGGAGGAACTGGGAGGACACTGGGGGGACCTGGGAGGAACTGGGAGGGAACTGGGGGGAACTGGGAGGAACTGGGAGGCCACTGGGAGGAACTGGGAGGAACTGGGAGGCCACTGGGGGAACTGGGAGGAACTGGGTGGCCACTGGGAGGCACTGGGAGGAACTGGGAGGCCACTGGGGGGCACTGGGAGGAACTGGGAGGCCACTGGGAGGAACTGGGAGGAACTGGGAGGCCACTGGGGAGCACTGGGAGGAACTGGGAGGCCACTGGGAGGAACTGGGAGGAACTGGGAGGCCACTGGGGGGCACTGGGAGGAACTGGGAGGCCACTGGGAGGAACTGGGAGGCCACTGGGGGGCACTGGGAGGAACTGGGAGGCCACTAGGGGGGACTGGGAGGAACTGGGAGGCCACTGGGAGGAACTGGGAGGAACTGGGAGGCCACTGGTGGGCACTGGGAGGAACTGGGAGGGAACTGGGAGGACCTGGGAGGAACTGGGAGGCCACTGGGGGGACCTGGGAGGAACTGGGAGGGAACTGGGAGGACCTGGGAGGAACTGGGAGGCCACTGGGAGGACCTGGGAGGAACTGGGAGGGAACTGGGGGGAACTGGGAGGAACTGGGAGGCCACTGGGGGGACCTGGGAGGAACTGGGAGGCCACTGGGGGGAACTGGGAGGAACTGGGAGGCCACTGGGGGGACCTGGGAGGAACTGGGAGGGAACTGGGGGGAACTGGGAGGAACTGGGAGGCCACTGGGAGGAACTGGGAGGAACTGGGAGGCCACTGGGGGGACCTGGGAGGAACTGGGAGGCCACTGGGGGGAACTGGGAGGAACTGGGAGGCCACTGGGGGGCACTGGGAGGAACTGGGAGGAACTGGGAGGAACTGGGAGGCCACTGGGGGGACCTGGGAGGAACTGGGAGGGAACTGGGGGGCACTGGGAGGAACTGGGAGGCCACTGGGGGGAACTGGGAGGAACTGGGAGGCCACTGGGGGGCACTGGGAGGAACTGGGAGGAACTGGGAGGCCACTGGGGGGCACTTGGAGGAACTGGGAGGCCACTGGGAGGAACTGGGAGGAACTGGGAGGCCACTGGGAGGCCACTTGGAGGAACTGGGAGGAACTGGGAGGCCACTGGGGGGCACTGGGAGGAACTGGGAGGCCACTGGGGGGCACTGGGAGGAACTGGGAGGCCACTGGGAGGAACTGGGAGGAACTGGGAGGCCACTGGGGGGAACTGGGAGGAACTGGGAGGCCACTGGGAGGAACTCGGAGGAACTGGGAGGCCACTGGGGGGCACTGGGTGGAACTGGGAGGCCACTGGGAGGAACTGGGAGGCCACTGGGGGGCACTGGGAGGAACTGGGAGGCCACTGGGGGGACCTGGGAGGAACTGGGAGGCCACTGGGGGGAACTGGGAGGAACTGGGAGGCCACTGGGGGGCACTGGGAGGAACTGGGAGGCTACTGGGGGGCACTGGGAGGAACTGGGAGGCCACTGGGGGGAACTGGGAGGAACTGGGAGTCCACTGGGGGGAACTGGGAGGAACTGGGAGGCCACTGGGGGGCACTGGGAGGAACTGCGAGGCCACTGGGGGGAACTGGGAGGAACTGGGAGGCCACTGGGGGGCACTGGGAGGAACTGGGAGGCCACTGGGGGGCACTGGGAGGAACTGGGAGGCCACTGGGGGGAACTCGGAGGAACTGGGAAGCCACTGGGGGGAACTGGGAGGAACTGGGAGGGAACTGGGAGGCCACTGGGGGGAACTGGGAGGAACTGGGAGGCCACTGGGGGGCACTGGGAGGAACTGGGAGGCCACTGGGGGGAACTGGGAGCAACTGGGAGGCCACTGGGGGGAACTGGGAGGAACTGGGAGGCAACTGGGGGGAACTGGGAGGCCACTGGGGGGAACTGGGAGGAACTGGGAGGCCACTGGGGGGCACTGGGAGGAACTGGGAGGCCACTGGGGGGAACTGGGAGGAACTGGGAGGGAACTGGGAGGCCACTGGGGGGAACTGGGAGGAACTGGGAGGCCACTGGGGGAACTGGGAGGAACTGGGAGGCCACTGTGGGGAACTGGGAGGAACTGGGAGGCCACTGGGAGGAACTGGGAGGAACTGGGAGGCCACTGGGGGGAACTGGGAGGAACTGGGAGGCCACTGGGGGGAACTGGGAGGAACTGGGAGGCCACTGGGAGGAACTGGGAGGAACTGGGAGGCCACTGGGGGGAACTGGGAGGAACTGGGAGGCCACTGGGGGGAACTGGGAGGAACTGGGAGGCCACTGGGAGGAACTGGGAGGCCACTGGGGGGAACTGGGAGGAACTGGGAGGCCACTGGGAGGAACTGGGAGGAACTGGGAGGCCACTGGGGGGAACTGGGAGGAACTGGGAGGGAACTGGGGGGAACTGGGAGGAACTGGGAGACCACTGGGGGGAACTGGGAGGAACTGGGAGGGAACTGGGGGGAACTGGGAGGAACTGCGAGGCCACTGGGGGGAACTGGGAGGAACTGGGAGGGAACTGGGAGGAACTGGGAAGAACTGGGAGGCCACTGGGGGGAACTGGGAGGAACTGGGAGGCCACTGGGGGGAACTGGGAGGAACTGGGAGGCCACTGGGGGGAACTGGGGGGAACTGGGAGGAACTGGGAGGCAACTGGGGGGAACTGGGAGGAACTGGGAGGCCACTGGGGGGAACTGGGAGGAACTGGGAGGGAACTGGGGGGAACTGGGAGGCCACTGGGGGGAACTGGGAGGAACTGGGAGGCCACTGGGGGGAACTGGGAGGAACTGGGAGGCCACTGGGGGGAACTGGGAGGAACTGGGAGGGAACTGGGGGGAACTGGGAGGCCACTGGGGGGAACTGGGAGGAACTGGGAGGCCACTGGGGGGAAGTGGGAGGAACTGCGAGGCAACTGGGGGGAACTGGGAGGAACTGGGAGGCCACTGGGGGGAACTGGGAGGAACTGGGAGGCCACTGGGGGGCACTGGGAGGAACTGGGAGGCCACTGGGAGGCACTGGGAGGAACTGGGAGGCCACTGGGGGGCACTGGGAGGAACTGGGAGGCCACTGGGGGGAACTGGGAGGAACTGGGAGGCCACTGGGGGGCACTGGGAGGAACTGGGAGGCCACTGGGGGGAACTGGGAGGAACTGGGAGGCCACTGGGGGGAACTGGGAGGCCACTTGGGGGCACTGGGAGGAACTGGGAGGCCACTGGGGGGCACTGGGTGGAACTGGGAGGCCACTGGGGGGCACTGGGAGGAACTGGGAGGCCACTGGGGGGCACTGGGTGGAACTGGGAGGCCACTGGGAGGAACTGGGAGGCCACTGGGGGGCACTGGGAGGAACTGGGAGGCCACTGGGGGGCACTGGGAGGAACTGGGAGGCCACTGGGAGGAACTGGGAGGAACTGGGAGGCCACTGGGGGGCACTGGGAGGAACTGGGAGGCCACTGGGGGGACCTGGGAGGAACTGGGAGGCCACTGGGAGGAACTGGGAGGAACTGGGAGGCCACTGGGGGGCACTGGGAGGAACTGGGAGGCCACTGGGAGGAACTGGGAGGCCACTGGGGGGCACTGGGAGGAACTGGGAGGCCACTAGGGGGCACTGGGAGGAACTGGGAGGCCACTGGGAGGAACTGGGAGGAACTGGGAGGCCACTGGTGGGCACTGGGAGGAACTGGGAGGGAACTGGGAGGACCTGGGAGGAACTGGGAGGCCACTGGGGGGACCTGGGAGGAACTGGGAGGGAACTGGGGGGAACTGGGAGGAACTGGGAGGCCACTGGGGGGACCTGGGAGGAACTGGGAGGCCACTGGGGGGAACTGGGAGGAACTGGGAGGCCACTGGGGGGACCTGGGAGGAACTGGGAGGGAACTGGGGGGAACTGGGAGGAACTGGGAGGCCACTGGGAGGAACTGGGAGGAACTGGGAGGCCACTGGGGGGCACTGGGAGGAACTGGGAGGCCACTGGGAGGCACTGGGAGGAACTGGGAGGCCACTGGGGGGCACTGGGAGGAACTGGGAGGCCACTGGGAGGAACTGGGAGGAACTGGGAGGCCACTGGGGGGCACTGGGAGGAACTGGGAGGCCACTGGGAGGAACTGGGAGGAACTGGGAGGCCACTGGGGGGCACTGGGAGGAACTGGGAGGCCACTGGGAGGAACTGGGAGGCCACTGGGGGGCACTGGGAGGAACTGGGAGGCCACTAGGGGGGACTGGGAGGAACTGGGAGGCCACTGGGAGGAACTGGGAGGAACTGGGAGGCCACTGGTGGGCACTGGGAGGAACTGGGAGGGAACTGGGAGGACCTGGGAGGAACTGGGAGGCCACTGGGGGGACCTGGGAGGAACTGGGAGGGAACTGGGAGGACCTGGGAGGAACTGGGAGGCCACTGGGAGGACCTGGGAGGAACTGGGAGGGAACTGGGGGGAACTGGGAGGAACTGGGAGGCCACTGGGGGGACCTGGGAGGAACTGGGAGGCCACTGGGGGGAACTGGGAGGAACTGGGAGGCCACTGGGGGGCACTGGGAGGAACTGGGAGGCCACTGGGAGGAACTCGGAGGAACTGGGAGGCCACTGGGGGGCACTGGGTGGAACTGGGAGGCCACTGGGAGGAACTGGGAGGCCACTGGGGGGCACTGGGAGGAACTGGGAGGCCACTGGGAGGAACTGGGAGGAACTGGGAGGCCACTGGGGGGCACTGGGAGGAACTGGGAGGCCACTGGGAGGAACTCGGAGGAACTGGGAGGCCACTGGGGGGCACTGGGTGGAACTGGGAGGCCACTGGGAGGAACTGGGAGGCCACTGGGGGGCACTGGGAGGAACTGGGAGGCCACTGGGGGGACCTGGGAGGAACTGGGAGGCCACTGGGGGGAACTGGGAGGAACTGGGAGGCCACTGGGGGGCACTGGGAGGAACTGGGAGGCCACTGGGGGGCACTGGGAGGAACTGGGAGGCCACTGGGGGGAACTGGGAGGAACTGGGAGGCCACTGGGAGGAACTGGGAGGAACTGGGAGTCCACTGGGGGGAACTGGGAGGAACTGGGAGGCCACTGGGGGGCACTGGGAGGAACTGCGAGGCCACTGGGGGGAACTGGGAGGAACTGGGAGGCCACTGGGGGGCACTGGGAGGAACTGGGAGGCCACTGGGGGGCACTGGGAGGAACTGGGAGGCCACTGGGGGGAACTGGGAGGAACTGGGAGGCCACTTGGGGGCACTGGGAGGAACTGGGAGGCCACTGGGGGGAACTGGGAGGAACTGGGAGGGAACTGGGAGGCCACTGGGGGGAACTGGGAGGAACTGGGAGGCCACTGGGGGGCACTGGGAGGAACTGGGAGGCCACTGGGGGGAACTGGGAGCAACTGGGAGGCCACTGGGGGGAACTGGGAGGAAATGGGAGGCAACTGGGGGGAACTGGGAGGCCACTGGGGGGAACTGGGAGGAACTGGGAGGCCACTGGGGGGCACTGGGAGGAACTGGGAGGCCACTGGGGGGAACTGGGAGGAACTGGGAGGGAACTGGGAGGCCACTGGGGGGAACTGGGAGGAACTGGGAGGCCACTGGGGGAACTGGGAGGAACTGGGAGGCCACTGTGGGGAACTGGGAGGAACTGGGAGGCCACTGGGAGGAACTGGGAGGAACTGGGAGGCCACTGGGGGGAACTGGGAGGAACTGGGAGGCCACTGGGGGGAACTGGGAGGAACTGGGAGGCCACTGGGAGGAACTGGGAGGCCACTGGGGGGAACTGGGAGGAACTGGGAGGCCACTGGGGGGAACTGGGAGGAACTGGGAGGCCACTGGGAGGAACTGGGAGGAACTGGGAGGCCACTGGGGGGAACTGGGAGGAACTGGGAGGGAACTGGGGGGAACTGGGAGGAACTGGGAGACCACTGGGGGGAACTGGGAGGAACTGGGAGGGAACTGGGGGGAACTGGGAGGAACTGCGAGGCCACTGGGGGGAACTGGGAGGAACTGGGAGGGAACTGGGAGGAACTGGGAAGAACTGGGAGGCCACTGGGGGGAACTGGGAGGAACTGGGAGGCCACTGGGGGGATCTGGGAGGAACTGGGAGGCCACTGGGGGGAACTGGGGGGAACTGGGAGGAACTGGGAGGCAACTGGGGGGAACTGGGAGGAACTGGGAGGCCACTGGGGGGAACTGGGAGGAACTGGGAGGGAACTGGGGGGAACTGGGAGGCCACTGGGGGGAACTGGGAGGAACTGGGAGGCCACTGGGGGGAACTGGGAGGAACTGGGAGGGAACTGGGGGGAACTGGGAGGCCACTGGGGGGAACTGGGAGGAACTGGGAGGCCACTGGGGGGAAGTGGGAGGAACTGGGAGGCAACTGGGGGGAACTGGGAGGAACTGGGAGGCCACTGGGGGGAACTGGGAGGAACTGGGAGGCAACTGGGGGGAACTGGGAGGCCACTGGGGGGAACTGGGAGGAACTGGGAGACAACTGGGGGGAACTGGGAGGAACTGGGAGGCCACTGGGGGGCACTGGGAGGAACTGGGAGGCCACTGGGGGGAACTGGGAGGAACTGGGAGGGAACTGGGAGGCCACTGGGGGGAACTGGGAGGAACTGGGAGGCCACTGGGGGAACTGGGAGGAACTGGGAGGCCACTGGGGGGAACTGGGAGGAACTGGGAGGAACTGGGGGGAACTGGGAGGAACTGGGAGGCCACTGGGAGGAACTGGGAGGAACTGGGAGGCCACTGGGGGGACCTGGGAGGAACTGGGAGGCCACTGGGGGGAACTGGGGGGAACTGGGAGTAACTGGGAGGCAACTGGGGGGAACTGGGAGGCCACTGGGAGGAACTGGGAGGAACTGGGAGGCCACTGGGGGGAACTGGGAGGAACTGGGAGGCCACTGGGGGGAACTGGGAGGAACTGGGAGTCCACTGGGGGGCACTGGGAGGAACTGGGAGGCCACTGGGGGGAACTGGGAGGAACTGGGAGGCCACTGGGGGGAACTGGGAGGAACTGGGAGGGAACAGGGAGGCCACTGGGGGGAACTGGGAGGAACTGGGAGGCCACTGGGGGGAACTGGGAGGAACTGGGAGGGAACTGGGGGGAACTGGGAGGAACTGGGAGGCCACTGGGGGGCACTGGGAGGAACTGGGAGGCAACTGGGGGGAACTGGCAGGAACTGGGAGGCAACTGGGAGGAACTGGGAGGCACTGGGAGGCCACTGGGGGGAACTGGGAGGAACTGGGAGGCCACTGGGGGGAACTGGGAGGAACTGGGAGGCAACTGGGGGGAACTGGGAGGAACTGGGAGGCCACTGGGGGGAACTGGGAGGAACTGGGAGGCCACTGGGGGGAACTGGGAGGAACTGGGAGGAACTGGGAGGCCACTGGGGGGAACTGGGAGGAACTGGGAGGCCACTGGGAGCAACTGGGAGGAACTGGGAGGAACTGGGAGGCCACTGGGGGGACCTGGGAGGAACTGGGAGGCCACTGGGGGGAACTGGGAGGAACTGGGAGGAACTGGGAGGCCACTGGGAGGAACTGGGAGGAACTGGGAGGCCACTGGGGGGCACTGGGAGGAACTGGGAGGCCATTGGGGGGAACTGGGGGGAACTGGGAGGCCACTGGGGGGCACTGGGAGGAACTGGGAGGCCACTGGGGGGAACTGGGAGCAACTGGGAGGCCACTGGGGGGAACTGGGAGGAACTGGGAGGCCACTGGGGGGAACTGGGAGGAACTGGGAGGCCACTGGGGGGCACTGGGAGGAACTGCGAGGCCACTGGGGGGAACTGGGAGGAACTGGGAGGCCACTGGGAAAAACTGGGAGGAACTGGGAGGCCACTGGGGGGCACTGGGAGGAACTGGGAGGCCACTGGGAGGAACTGGGAGGAACTGGGAGGCAACTGGGGGGAACTGGGAGGAACTGGGAGGGCACTGGGGGGAACTGGGAGGAACTGGGAGGGAACTGGGGGGAACTGGGAGGAACTGGGAGGGAACTGGAGGGAACTGGGAGGAACTGGGAGGCCACTGCGGGGAACTGGGAGGAACTGGGAGGCAACTGGGGGGAACTGGGAGGAACTGGGAGGCCACTGGGGGGAACTGGGAGGAACTGGGAGGCCACTGGGAGGAACTGGGAGGAACTGGGAGGCCACTGGGGGGCACTGGGAGGAACTGGGAGTCCACTGGGAGGCACTGGGAGGAACTGGGAGGCCACTCGGAGGAACTGGGAGGAACTGGGAGGCCACTGGGGGGCACTGGGAGGAACTGGGAGTCCACTGGGGGGCACTGGGAGGAACTGGGAGGCCACTGGGGGGCACTGGGAGGAACTGGGAGGCCACTGGGAGGAACTCGGAGGAACTGGGAGGCCACTGGGGGGCACTGGGTGGAACTGGGAGGCCACTGGGAGGAACTGGGAGGCCACTGGGGGGCACTGGGAGGAACTGGGAGGCCACTGGGGGGACCTGGGAGGAACTGGGAGGCCACTGGGGGGACCTGGGAGGAACTGGGAGGGAACTGGGGGGAACTGGGAGGAACTGGGAGGCCACTGGGGGGACCTGGGAGGAACTGGGAGGGAAGTGGGGGGAACTGGGAGGAACTGGGAGGCCACTGGGGGGCACTGGGAGGAACTGGGAGGCCACTGGGGGGACCTGGGAGGAACTGGGAGGGAACTGGGGGGAACTGGGAGGAACTGGGAGGCCACTGGGGGGACCTGGGAGGAACTGGGAGGCCACTGGGGGGCACTGGGAGGAACTGGGAGGCCACTGGGGGGCACTGGGAGGAACTGGGAGGCCACTGGGGGGAACTGGGAGGAACTGGGAGGCCACTGGGAGGAACTGGGAGGAACTGGGAGTCCACTGGGGGGAACTGGGAGGAACTGGGAGGCCACTGGGGGCACTGGGAGGAACTGGGAGGCCACTGGGGGGAACTGGGAGGAACTGGGAGGCCACTGGGGGGCACTGGGAGGAACTGGGAGGCCACTGGGGGGAACTGGGAGGAACTGGGAGGGAACTGGGAGGCCACTGGGGGGAACTGGGAGGAACTGGGAGGCCACTGGGGGGCACTGGGAGGAACTGGGAGGCCACTGGGGGGAACTGGGAGCAACTGGGAGGCCACTGGGGGGAACTGGGAGGAACTGGGAGGCCACTGGGGGGAACTGGGGGGAACTGGGAGGAACTGGGAGGCAACTGGGGGGAACTGGGAGGAACTGGGAGGCCACTGGGGGGAACTGGGAGGAACTGGGAGGGAACTGGGGGGAACTGGGAGGCCACTGGGGGGAACTGGGAGGAACTGGGAGGCCACTGGGGGGAAGTGGGAGGAACTGGGAGGCAACTGGGGGGAACTGGGAGGAACTGGGAGGCCACTGGGGGGAACTGGGAGGAACTGGGAGGCAACTGGGGGGAACTGGGAGGCCACTGGGGGGAACTGGGAGGAACTGGGAGACAACTGGGGGGAACTGGGAGGAACTGGGAGGCCACTGGGGGGCACTGGGAGGAACTGGGAGGCCACTGGGGGGAACTGGGAGGAACTGGGAGGGAACTGGGAGGCCACTGGGGGGAACTGGGAGGAACTGGGAGGCCACTGGGGGAACTGGGAGGAACTGGGAGGCCACTGGGGGGAACTGGGAGGAACTGGGAGGCCACTGGGGGGAACTGGGAGGAACTGGGAGTCCACTGGGGGGCACTGGGAGAAACTGGGAGGCCACTGGGGGGAACTGGGAGGAACTGGGAGGGAACTGGGGGGAACTGGGAGGAACTGGGAGGCCACTGGGGGGAACTGGGAGGAACTGGGAGGGAACTGGAAGGCCACTGGGGGGAACTGGGAGGAACTGGGAGGCAACTGGGGGGAACTGGGAGGAACTGGGAGGCCACTGGGGGGCACTGGGAGGAACTGGGAGGCAACTGGGGGGAACTGGCAGGAACTGGGAGGGAACTGGGAGGCCACTGGGGGGAACTGGGAGGAACTGGGAGGGAACTGGGAGGCCACTGGGGGGAACTGGGAGGAACTGGGAGGCCACTGGGGGGAACTGGGAGGAACTGGGAGGCAACTGGGAGGAACTGGGAGGAACTGGGAGGCCACTGGGGGGAACTGGGAGGAACTGGGAGGCCACTGGGGGGCACTGGGAGGAACTGGGAGGCCACTGGGGGGCACTGGGAGGAACTGGGAGGCAACTGGGGGGAACTGGGAGGAACTGGGAGGCCACTGGGGGGAACTGGGAGGAACTGGGAGGAACTGGGAGGCCACTGGGGGGAACTGGGAGGAACTGGGAGGCCACTGGGAGCAACTGGGAGGAACTGGGAGGAACTGGGAGGCCACTGGGGGGAACTGGGAGGAACTGGGAGGCCACTGGGAGGAACTGGGAGGCCTCTGGGGGGAACTGGGAGGGAACTGGGAGGCCACTGGGGGGAACTGGGAGGAACTGGGAGGAACTGGGAGGCCACTGGGAGGAACTGGGAGGAACTGGGAGGCCACTGGGGGGCACTGGGAGGAACTGGGAGGCCACTGGGGGGAACTGGGAGCAACTGGGAGGCCACTGGGGGGAACTGGGAGGAACTGGGAGTCCACTGGGGGGAACCGGGAGGAACTGGGAGGCCACTGGGGGGCACTGGGAGGAACTGGGAGGCCACTGGGAAAAACTGGGAGGAACTGGGAGGCCACTGGGGGGAACTGGGAGGAACTGGGAGGCCACTGGGGGGCACTGGGAGGAACTGGGAGGGAACTGGGGGGAACTGGGAGGAACTGGGAGGGAACTGGAGGGAACTGGGAGGAACTGGGAGGGAACTGGAGGGAACTGGGAGGAACTGGGAGGCCACTGCGGGGAACTGGGAGGAACTGGGAGGCAACTGGGGGGAACTGGGAGGAACTGGGAGGCCACTGGGGGGCACTGGGAGGAACTGGGAGGCCACTGGGGGGACCTGGGAGGAACTGGGAGGCCACTGGGAGGCACTGGGAGGAACTGGGAGGCCACTGGGAGGAACTGGGAGGAACTGGGAGGCCACTGGGGGGCACTGGGAGGAACTGGGAGGCCACTGGGAGGCACTGGGAGGAACTGGGAGGCCACTGGGGGGCACTGGGAGGAACTGGGAGGCCACTGGGAGGAACTGGGAGGAACTGGGAGGCCACTGGGGGGCACTGGGAGGAACTGGGAGTCCACTGGGAGGCACTGGGAGGAACTGGGAGGCCACTGGGGGGCACTGGGAGGAACTGGGAGGCCACTGGGGGGAACTGGGAGGAACTGGGAGGCCACTGGGAGGAACTGGGAGGCCACTGGGGGGAACTGGGAGGAACTGGGAGGCCACTGGGGGGAACTGGGAGGAACTGGGAGGCCACTGGGAGGAACTGGGAGGAACTGGGAGGCCACTGGGGGGAACTGGGAGGAACTGGGAGGGAACTGGGGGGAACTGGGAGGAACTGGGAGACCACTGGGGGGAACTGGGAGGAACTGGGAGGGAACTGGGGGGAACTGGGAGGAACTGCGAGGCCACTGGGGGGAACTGGGAGGAACTGGGAGGGAACTGGGAGGAACTGGGAAGAACTGGGAGGCCACTGGGGGGAACTGGGAGGAACTGGGAGGCCACTGGGGGGAACTGGGGGGAACTGGGAGGAACTGGGAGGCAACTGGGGGGAACTGGGAGGAACTGGGAGGCCACTGGGGGGAACTGGGAGGAACTGGGAGGGAACTGGGGGGAACTGGGAGGCCACTGGGGGGAACTGGGAGGAACTGGGAGGCCACTGGGGGGAAGTGGGAGGAACTGGGAGGCAACTGGGGGGAACTGGGAGGAACTGGGAGGCCACTGGGGGGAACTGGGAGGAACTGGGAGGCAACTGGGGGGAACTGGGAGGCCACTGGGGGGAACTGGGAGGAACTGGGAGACAACTGGGGGGAACTGGGAGGAACTGGGAGGCCACTGGGGGGCACTGGGAGGAACTGGGAGGCCACTGGGGGGAACTGGGAGGAACTGGGAGGGAACTGGGAGGCCACTGGGGGGAACTGGGAGGAACTGGGAGGCCACTGGGGGAACTGGGAGGAACTGGGAGGCCACTGGGGGGAACTGGGAGGAACTGGGAGGCCACTGGGGGGAACTGGGAGGAACTGGGAGTCCACTGGGGGGCACTGGGAGAAACTGGGAGGCCACTGGGGGGAACTGGGAGGAACTGGGAGGGAACTGGGGGGAACTGGGAGGAACTGGGAGGCCACTGGGGGGAACTGGGAGGAACTGGGAGGGAACTGGAAGGCCACTGGGGGGAACTGGGAGGAACTGGGAGGCAACTGGGGGGAACTGGGAGGAACTGGGAGGCCACTGGGGGGCACTGGGAGGAACTGGGAGGCAACTGGGGGGAACTGGCAGGAACTGGGAGGGAACTGGGAGGCCACTGGGGGGAACTGGGAGGAACTGGGAGGGAACTGGGAGGCCACTGGGGGGAACTGGGAGGAACTGGGAGGCCACTGGGGGGAACTGGGAGGAACTGGGAGGCAACTGGGAGGAACTGGGAGGAACTGGGAGGCCACTGGGGGGAACTGGGAGGAACTGGGAGGCCACTGGGGGGCACTGGGAGGAACTGGGAGGCCACTGGGGGGCACTGGGAGGAACTGGGAGGCAACTGGGGGGAACTGGGAGGAACTGGGAGGCCACTGGGGGGAACTGGGAGGAACTGGGAGGAACTGGGAGGCCACTGGGGGGAACTGGGAGGAACTGGGAGGCCACTGGGAGCAACTGGGAGGAACTGGGAGGAACTGGGAGGCCACTGGGGGGAACTGGGAGGAACTGGGAGGCCACTGGGAGGAACTGGGAGGCCTCTGGGGGGAACTGGGAGGGAACTGGGAGGCCACTGGGGGGAACTGGGAGGAACTGGGAGGAACTGGGAGGCCACTGGGAGGAACTGGGAGGAACTGGGAGGCCACTGGGGGGCACTGGGAGGAACTGGGAGGCCACTGGGGGGAACTGGGAGCAACTGGGAGGCCACTGGGGGGAACTGGGAGGAACTGGGAGTCCACTGGGGGGAACTGGGAGGAACTGGGAGGCCACTGGGGGGCACTGGGAGGAACTGCGAGGCCACTGGGGGGAACTGGGAGGAACTGGGAGGCCACTGGGAAAAACTGGGAGGAACTGGGAGGCCACTGGGGGGAACTGGGAGGAACTGGGAGGCCACTGGGGGGCACTGGGAGGAACTGGGAGGGAACTGGGGGGAACTGGGAGGAACTGGGAGGGAACTGGAGGGAACTGGGAGGAACTGGGAGGGAACTGGAGGGAACTGGGAGGAACTGGGAGGCCACTGCGGGGAACTGGGAGGAACTGGGAGGCAACTGGGGGGAACTGGGAGGAACTGGGAGGCCACTGGGGGGCACTGGGAGGAACTGGGAGGCCACTGGGGGGACCTGGGAGGAACTGGGAGGCCACTGGGAGGCACTGGGAGGAACTGGGAGGCCACTGGGAGGAACTGGGAGGAACTGGGAGGCCACTGGGGGGCACTGGGAGGAACTGGGAGGCCACTGGGAGGCACTGGGAGGAACTGGGAGGCCACTGGGGGGCAATGGGAGGAACTGGGAGGCCACTGGGAGGAACTGGGAGGAACTGGGAGGCCACTGGGGGGCACTGGGAGGAACTGGGAGTCCACTGGGAGGCACTGGGAGGAACTGGGAGGCCACTGGGGGGCACTGGGAGGAACTGGGAGGCCACTGGGAGGCACTGGGAGGAACTGGGAGGCCACTGGGAGGCACTGGGAGGAACTGGGAGGCCACTGGGGGGAACTGGGAGGAACTGGGAGGCCACTGGGGGGCACTGGGAGGAACTGGGAGGCCACTGGGGGGAACTGGGAGGAACTGGGAGGCCACTGGGGGGCACTGGGAGGAACTGGGAGGAACTGGGAGGCCACTGGGGGGCACTGGGAGGCCACTGGGGGGCACTGGGAGGAACTGGGAGGCCACTGGGGGGAACTGGGAGGAACTGGGAGGCCACTGGGGGGCACTGGGAGGAACTGGGAGGGAACTGGGAGGCCACTGGGGGGCACTGGGAGGCCACTGGGGGGCACTGGGAGGAACTGGGAGGCCACTGGGGGGAACTGGGAGGAACTGGGAGGCCACTGGGGGGCACTGGGAGGAACTGGGAGGCCACTGGGGGGAACTGGGAGGAACTGGGAGGCCACTGGGAGGAACTGGGAGGAACTGGGAGGCCACTGGGGGGCAATGGGAGGAACTGGGAGGCCACTGGGGGGAACTGGGAGGAACTGGGAGGGAACTGGGAGGCCACTGGGGGGAACTGGGAGGAACTGGGAGGCCACTGGGGGGAACTGGGAGGAACTGGGAGGGAACTGGGGGGAACTGGGAGGAACTGGGAGGCCACCGGGGGGCACTGGGAGGAACTGGGAGGCCACTGGGGGGAACTGGGAGGAACTGGGAGGGAACTGGGGGGAACTGGGAGCAACTGGGAGGCCACCGGGGGGCACTGGGAGGAACTGGGAGGGAACTGGAGGGAACTGGGAGGAACTGGGAGGAACTGGGGGGAACTGGGAGCAACTGGGAGGGAACTGGAGGGAACTGGGAGGAACTGGGAGGGAACTGGGGGGAACTGGGAGCAACTGGGAGGGAACTGGAGGGAACTGGGAGGAACTGGGAGGGAACTGGAGGGAACTGGGAGGAACTGGGAGGCCACTGCGGGGAACTGGGAGGAACTGGGAGGCAACTGGGGGGAACTGGGAGGAACTGGGAGGCCACTGGGGGGAACTGGGAGGAACTGGGAGGGAACTGGGAGGCACTGGGAGGAACTGGGAGGCCACTGGGGGGACCTGGGAGGAACTGCGAGGCCACTGGGAGGCACTGGGAGGAACTGGGAGGCCACTGGGGGGCACTGGGAGGAACTGGGAGGCCACTGGGAGGAACTGGGAGGAACTGGGAGGCCACTGGGGGGCACTGGGAGGAACTGGGAGGCCGCTGGGGGGCACTGGGAGGAACTGGGAGGCCACCGGGGGGAACTGGGAGGAACTGGGAGGCCCCCGGGGGGAACTGGGAGGAACTGGGAGGCCACCGGGGGGCACTGGGAGGAACTGGGAGGCCACCGGGGGGCACTGGGAGGAACTGGGAGGCCACCGGGGGGCACTGGGAGGAACTGGGAGGCCACCGGGGGGCACTGGGAGGAACTGGGAGGCCACTGGGGGGAACTGGGAGGAACTGGGAGGCCACTGGGGGGAACTGGGAGGAACTGGGAGGCCACTGGGAGGCACTGGGAGGAACTGGGAGGCCACTGAGGGGAACTGGGAGGAACTGGGAGGCCACTGGGGGGCACTGGGAGGAACTGGGAGGCCACTGGGGGGAACTGGGAGGAACTGGGAGGCCACTGCGGGGAACTGGGAGGAACTGGGAGCGAACTGGGAGGCCACTGGGGGGAACTGGGAGGAACTGGGAGGCCACTGGGGGGCACTGGGAGGAACTGGGAGGCCACTGGGAGGAACTGGGAGGAACTGGGAGGCCACTGGGGGGCACTGGAAGGAACTGGGAGGCAACTGGGGGGAACTGGGAGGAACTGGGAGGCCACTGGGGGGCACTGGGAGGAACTGGGAGGCCACTGGGAGGCACTGGGAGGAACTGGGAGGCCACTGGGGGGAACTGGGAGGAACTGGGAGGCCACTGGGGGGCACTGGGAGGAACTGGGAGGCCACTGGGGGGCACTGGGAGGAACTGGGAGGCAACTGGGAGGCCACTGGGGGGAACTGGGAGGAACTGGGAGGCCACTGGGAGGAACTGGGAGGAACTGGGAGGCCACTGGGGGGCACTGGGAGGAACTGGGAGGGAACTGGGAGGAACTGGGGGGAACTGGGAGGCCACTGGGGGGCACTGGGAGGAACTGGGAGGGAACTGGGAGGAACTGGGGGGAACTGGGAGGCCACTGGGCGGCACTGGGAGGAACTGGGAGGCCACTGGGGGGAACTGGGAGGAACTGGGAGGCCACTGGGAGGAACTGGGAGGAACTGGGAGGCAACTGGGGGGAACTGGGAGGAACTGGGAGGCCACTGGGAGGAACTGGGAGGGAACTGGGAGGAACTGGGAGGAACTGGGAGGCCACTGGGGGGAACTGGGAGGAACTGGGAGGCCACTGGGAGGAACTGGGAGGGAACTGGGAGGAACTGGGAGGAACTGGGGGGAACTGGGAGGAACTGGGAGGCCACTGGGGGGAACTGGGAGGAACTGGGAGGCCACTGGGGGGAACTGGGAGGAACTGGGAGGAACTGGGTGGCAACTGGGGGGCACTGGGAGGAACTGGGAGGGAACTGGGAGGAACTGGGAGGAACTGGGAGGCCACTGGGGGGAACTGGGAGGAACTGGGAGGCCACTGGGGGGAACTGGGGGGAACTGGGAGGAACTGGGAGGCCACTGGGGGGAACTGGGAGGAACTGGGAGGCCACTGGGGGGAACTGGGAGGAACTGGGAGGCCACTGGGAGGAACTGGGAGGAACTGGGAGGAACTGGGGGGAACTGGGGGGAACTGGGAGGCCACTGGGGGGAACTGGGAGGGAACTGGGAGGAACTGGGAGGAACTGGGAGGCCACTGGGGGGCACTGGGAGGAACTGGGAGGTACTGGGGGGAACTGGGGGGAACTGGGAGGCCACTGGGGGGCACTGGGAGGAACTGGGAGGCCACTGGGAGGAACTGGGAGGAACTGGGAGGCCACTGGGAGGAACTGGGAGGAACTGGGAGGCCACTGGGGGGAACTGGGAGGAACTGGAAGGCCACTGGGGGGAACTGGGAGGAACTGGGAGGCCACTGGGGGGAACTGGGAGGAACTGGGAGGCCACTGGGGGGCACTGGGAGGAACTGGGAGGCCACTGGGGGGAACTGGGAGGAACTGGGAGGCCACTGGGGGGAACTGGGAGGGAACTGGGAGGAACTGGGAGGAACTGGGAGGCCACTGGGGGGCACTGGGAGGAACTGGGAGGAACTGGGAGGAACTGGGAGGCCACTGGGGGGAACTGGGAGGGAACTGGGAGGAACTGGGAGGAACTGGGAGGGAACTGGGGGGACCTGGGAGGAACTGGGAGGTACTGGGGGGAACTGGGGGGAACTGGGAGGCCACTGGGGGGCACTGGGAGGAACTGGGAGGCCACTGGGAGGAACTGGGAGGAACTGGGAGGCCACTGGGGGGAACTGGGAGGAACTGGGAGGAACTGGGAGGCAACTGGGGGGCACTGGGAGGAACTGGGAGGGAACTGGGAGGAACTGGGAGGAACTGGGAGGCCACTGGGGGGAACTGGGAGGAACTGGGAGGCCACTGGGGGGAACTGGGGGGAACTGGGAGGAACTGGGAGGCCACTGGGGGGAACTGGGAGGAACTGGGAGGAACTGGGGGGAACTGGGGGGAACTGGGAGGCCACTGGGGGGCACTGGGAGGAACTGGGAGGTACTGGGGGGAACTGGGGGGAACTGGGAGGCCACTGGGGGGCACTGGGAGGAACTGGGAGGCCACTGGGAGGAACTGGGAGGAACTGGGAGGCCACTGGGGGGAACTGGGAGGAACTGGGAGGCCACTGGGGGGAACTGGGAGGAACTGGGAGGCCACTGGGGGGCACTGGGAGGAACTGGGAGGAACTGGGAGGCCACTGGGGGGAACTGGGAGGGAACTGGGAGGAACTGGGAGGAACTGGGAGGCCACTGGGGGGCACTGGGAGGAACTGGGAGGAACTGGGAGGAACTGGGAGGCCACTGGGGGGAACTGGGAGGGAACTGGGAGGAACTGGGAGGAACTGGGAGGCCACTGGGGGGCACTGGGAGGAACTGGGAGGTACTGGGGGGAACTGGGGGGAACTGGGAGGCCACTGGGGGGAACTGGGGGGAACTGGGAGGAACTGGGAGGCCACTGGGGGGAACTGGGAGGAACTGGGAGGAACTGGGGGGAACTGGGGGGAACTGGGAGGCCACTGGGGGGAACTGGGAGGAACTGGGAGGGAACTGGGAGGAACTGGGAGGAACTGGGAGGCCACTGGGGGGCACTGGGAGGAACTGGGAGGTACTGGGGGGAACTGGGAGGAACTGGGAGGCCACTGGGGGGCACTGGGAGGAACTGGGAGGCCACTGGGAGGAACTGGGAGGAACTGGGAGGCCACTGGGGGGAACTGGGAGGAACTGGGAGGCCACTGGGGGGAACTGGGAGGAACTGGGAGGCCACTGGGGGGAACTGGGAGGAACTGGGAGCAGCTGGGGGTGACTGGGAGGCAACTGGGAGCATCTGGAGGGAAACTGGGGGTGACTGGGAGGAACTGGGAGGTGACTGGGAAGGACTGGGGGGCGATTTGGGGCGACCAGGGGCAACTGGGAGGCAAGTGGGGGCAACTGGGAGCATCTGGAGGGCAACTGGGTGTGAGTGGGAGGAACTGGGGTCAAGTGGAAGGCAACTGGGGGTCAACTGGGAGGAAGTGGGTGGTGACTGGGAGGGACTGGGGGCAACTGGGAGGAAGGAGAAGGCAACTGGAGGCAACTGGGGTCAACTGGGAGGCAACTGGGGGTCAACTGGATGCAACTGGGAGGCAACTGGGAGCGACTGGACGCGACTGGGGGCAACTGGGAGGCAACTGGGAGCATCTGGAGGGCAACTGGGGGGGACTGGGAGGAACTGGGAGGCGACTGGGAAGGACTGGGGGGCGATTCGGGGTGACCAGGGGCAACCGGGGGACAACTGGAGTCAACTGGGAGGAACTGGGAGGAACTGGGAGGAACTGGGGGGGGCACTTATGGGTCCCGGGGGGGGAATTTGAGCTCCTTGAAGCCTTTAGGTCCTTCAAGGGGGGTTTTGAAGCCCAAGGGGCCACTTGTGGGTCCGGGGAGTTACTTGTGGGGCGCGGGGGGGTCAGTTATGGGTCTGGGGGGGCACTTATGGGTCCCAAGAGGCACTTATGGGTCTGGGGGGGCACTTATGGGTCCCGAGAATGGAGTTTGAGCCCCTTCCTGAAGGTTTTAGATCCTTCAAGGGGGGTCTTCAAGCCCAAGGGGCCACTTGTGGGTCTGGGGGGTTACTTGTGGGTCACGGGGGGGTTAGTTATGGGTCCGGGGGGGTTAGTTATGGGTCCGGGGGGGTTAGTTATGGGTCCGGGGGGGGCACTTATGGGTCCTGAGAATGGATTTCGAGCCCCATCCTGAAGGTTTTAGATCCTTCAAGGGGGGTTTTGAAGCCCAAGGGGCCACTTGTGGGTCGCAGGGGGGTCAGTTATGGGTCTGGGGAGGAACTTATGGGTCTGGGGGGGGCACTTATGGGTCTGGGGGGGGCACTTATGGGTCCGGGGGGGCACTTATGGGTCTGGGGGGGGCACTTATGGGTCTCGAGAATGGATTCTGAGCCCCATCCTGAAGGTTTTAGATCCTTCAAGGGGGGTCTTCGAGCCCAAGGGGCCACTTGTGGGTCCGGGGGGTTACTTGTGGGTCGCGGGGGGGTCAGTTATGGGTCTGGGGAGCAACTTATGGGTCCGGGGGGGCACTTATGGGTCTGGGGGGGCACTTATGGGTCCCGAGAATGGAGTTTGAGCCCCTTCCTGAAGGTTTTAGATCCTTCAAGGGGGGTCTTCAAGCCCAAGGGGCCACTTGTGGGTCTGGGGGGTTACTTGTGGGTCACGGGGGGGTTAGTTATGGGTCCGGGGGGGTTAGTTATGGGTCTGGGGGGGGCACTTATGGGTCCCAAGAGGCACTTATGGGTCATGAGAATGGATTCTGAGCCCCTTCTTGAAGCCTTTAGATCCTTCAAGGGGGGTTTTGAAGCCCAAGGGGCCACTTGTGGGTCGCGGGGGGGTCAGTTATGGGTCTGGGGAGGAACTTATGGGTCTGGGGGGGGCACTTATGGGTCTGGGGGGGGCACTTATGGGTCCGGGGGGGCACTTATGGGTCTCGAGAATGGATTCTGAGCCCCATCCTGAAGGTTTTAGATCCTTCAAGGGGGGTCTTCGAGCCCAAGGGGCCACTTGTGGGTCCGGGGGGTTACTTGTGGGGCGCGGGGGGGTCAGTTATGGGTCCGGGGGGGTTAGTTATGGGTCTGGGGGGGGCACTTATGGGTCCGGGGGGGCACTTATGGGTCCCGAGGAGGGAGTTTGAGCCCCATCCTGAAGGTTTTAGGTCCTTCAAGGGAGGTTTTGAAGCCCAAGGGGCTACTTGTGGGGCGCGGGGGGGTCAGTTATGGGTCTGGGGAGCAACTTATGGGTCTGGGGAGGAACTTATGGGTCCCAGGGGGACACTTATGGGTCCCAGGGGGGCACTTATGGGTCTGGGGGGGGCACTTATGGGTCCCGAGAATGGATTCTGAGCCCCATCCTGAAGGTTTTAGGTCCTTCAAGGGGGGTTTTGAAGCCCAAGGGGCCACTTGTGGGTCCGGGGGGTTACTTGTGGGGCGCGGGGGGGTCAGTTATGGGTCCGGGGGGGTTACTTGTGGGGCTCACCGATGCCGTAGGTGACGCTGAGGGGCTCGTGGCGGGCCAGCAGCCCCACGCCGCTGTAGCCGGGCCGACCTTCGGGGCTGGCCCAGAACTGGTGGGGCAGATCGGGGAGGGCCCGGAGCTCGGGGGGCACGGCCTCAGCCCCACATTTGGTCTCCTGGAGGCAAAGGACGTCGGGGGCCTCCTCCTGGACCCACTGCAATGGGGCAGAGAGAGAACCCGGGTCCTCTCCCGCCCCATAGATGGGGGGCCTGCCCCATAGATAATGCTTCGGACCCCAAAATAGGGGGCTTTAGCCCCAAAAATAGGAGTTCTGGCCCCATAGATATGACTCCCAGCCCCATAGATTGGGGTTCTGGCCCCATAGATGTGGGTCCCGCCCCATAGATTCAGATCCGCCACACACCTGGCTCTTCCCCTGCCCCATAGATGGGGCTCCTGCCCCATAGATAAGGGTTCGGACCCCAAAATAGGGGGGTTTAGCCCCAAAAATAAGGGTTCCGGCCCCATAGATTGGGGTTCCGGCCCCATAGATGTGGGTCCTGCCCCATAGATTTGGATCCGCCACACACCTGGCTCTTCCCCTGCCCCATAGATGGGGCTCCTGCCCCATAGATAAGGGTTCGGACCCCAAAATAGGGGGGTTTAGCCCCAAAAATAGGAGTTCTGGCCCCATAGATATGACTCCCAGCCCCATAGATGTGGGTCCTGCCCCATAGATTCGGATCCGCCACACACCTGGCTCTTCCCCTGCCCCATAGATGGGGGGCCTGCCCCATAGATAAGGGTTCGGACCCCAAAATAGGGGGGTTTAGCCCCAAAAATAAGGGTTCCGGCCCCATAGATTGGGGTTCCGGCCCCATAGATATGACTCCCAGCCCCATAGGTGGGGGTTCCAGCCCCATAGATGTGGGTCCCGCCCCATAGATTCGGATCCGCCACACACCTGGCTCTTCCCCTGCCCCATAGATGGGGGGCCTGCCCCATAGATAAGGCTTCGGACCCCAAAATAGGGGGGTTTAGCCCCAAAAATAAGGGTTCCGGCCCCATAGATTGGGGGTTCCGGCCCCATAGATGTGGGTCCTGCCCCATAGATTTGGATCCACCACACACCTGGCTCTTCCCCTGCCCCATAGATGGGGGGCCTGCCCCATAGATAAAGGTTCGGACCCCAAAATAGGGGGGTTTAGCCCCAAAAATAAGGGTTCCGGCCCCATAGATTGGGGTTCCGGCCCCATAGATTGGGGTTCCGGCCCCATAGATGTGGGTCCCGCCCCATAGATTCGGATCCGCCACACACCTGGCTCTTCCCCTGCCCCATAGATGGGGGGCCTGCCCCATAGATAAGGCTTCGGACCCCAAAATAGGGGGGTTTAGCCCCAAAAATAGGGGTTCCGGCCCCATAGATTGGGGGTTCCAGCCCCATAGATGGGGGTCCTGCCCCATAGATTTGGATCCGCCACACACCTGCCTCTTCCCCTGCCCCATAGATGGGGGTCCTGCCCCACAAATGTGGGTCCCCCAGACCTCTGGGTCCCCCCTCCCGGAGCCTTGGGTCCCCCCTGCCCCATAGATATGACTCCCAGCCCCATAGATGTGGGTCCCAGCCCCATAGATATGTGTCCCACCCCATAGATACGGGTCCAAGCCCCATAGATGTGGCTCCCGCCCCACAGATAGGGGTCCCAGCCCCATAGATGTGGGTCCTGCCCCATAGATACAGGTCCCAGCCCCATAGATGTGGGTCCCAGCCCCCCATATGTGGGTCCTGCCCCATATATACAGATCCCAGCCCTATAGATGTGGGTCCTGCCCCATAGATGTGGGTCCCAGCCCCATAGATATGTGTCCCACCCCATAGATACGGGTCCCAGCCCCATAGATGTGGGTCCTGCCCCATATATACAGGTCCCAGCCCCATAGATGTGGGTCCCGCCCCATAGATGTGGCTCCCAGCCCCATAGATACGTGTTCCACCCCATAGATACAGGTCCCAGCCCCATAGATACGGGTCCCAGCCCCATAGATGTGGCTCCCGCCCCATAGATGTGGGTCCCAGCCCCATAGATGTGGCTCCCAGCCCCCCATATGTGGGTCCCAGCCCCATAGATGTGGCTCCCGCCCATAGATATGGGTCTCAGCCCCATAGATGTGGCTCCCAGCCCCATAGATATGTGTCCCACCCCATAGATATAGGTCCCAGCCCCATAAACATAGGTCCCAGCCCCATAGACGTGGCTCCCGCCCCATAGATGTGGGTCCCAGCCCCATAGATACGGGTCCCAGCCCCATAGATGTGGGTCCCAGCCCCATAGATATGGGTCTCAGCCCCATAGATGTGGCTCCCAGCCCCATAGATATGTGTCCCACCCCATAGATATAGGTCCCAGCCCCATAGATGTGGGTCCCAGCCCCCCATATGTGGGTCCCAGCCCCATAGACGTGGCTCCCGCCCCATAGATGTGGGTCCCAGCCCCATAGACGTGGCTCCCGCCCCATAGATATGGGTCCCGCCCCATAGCTGTGGGTCCCCCGGACCCCTGGGTCCCCCCCCCAGAACCTCTCCCCCCCCCCCCCCCCCTCCTCCCCCAGTATCTCTAGGTCCTGCCCCCCCCCCTGCGCCTCCCGCCCCACACGTGTGGGTCCTGCCCCACGGCGCGGCTCACCTTCAGCCCCCCTTTGCGCACCCAGGCCCGGAGCCCGTCCACGTTCCAGGAGGTGAGTTTGAGGGTGAAGCGCTGCCCCCCCGGGGTCACCTCCCGCGTCGGGGGGTCCTCGTAGGGCGCCCCCCCCTCCTCCCGCCCCGCCTTGGGGGGGCGCCGGCCTGCGGGGAACTGGGGTCACTGGGAGGCGCTGGGAGGGACCGGGAGGGGATTGGGAGGGACTGGGAGAGACTGGGAGGGACTGGGAAGAGGTTATGGAGCACTGGGAGGGGACTGGGAGGGGATTGGGAGGGACTGGGAGGGACTGGGAGGGGATTGGGAGGCACTGGGAGGGACTGGGAGGAACTGGGAGGGACTGGGAGGGACTGGGAGGGACTGGGAGGGGACTGGAGGGGACTGGGAGGGACTGGGAGGGGACTGGAGGGGACTGGGAGGGACTGGGAGGGGATTGGGAGGGACTGGGAGGGGATTGGGAGGGATTGGGAGGGACTGGGAGGGGACTGGGAGGGCACTGGGAGGAACTGGGAGGCACTGGGAGGCACTGGGAGGGCACTGGGAGGCACTGGGAGGGCACTGGGAGGGACTGGGAGGCAACTGGGAGGGGATTGGGAGGGCACTGGGAGGGCACTGGGAGGGACTGGGAGGAACTGGGAGGAACTGGGAGGGCACTGGGAGAGACTGGGAGGGCACTGGGAGGAACTGGGAGGCACTGGGAGGCACTGGGAGGGCACTGGGAGGGACTGGGAGGAACTGGGAGGGGCTGGGAGGCAACTGGGAGGGGATTGGGAGGGCACTGGGAGGGACTGGGAGGAACTGGGAGGGCACTGGGAGGGACTGGGAGGAACTGGGAGGGGATTGGGAGGGACTGGGAGGGACTGGGAGGAACTGGGAGGGGATTGGGAGGAACTGGGAGGGAACTGGGAGAGACTGGGAGGGCACTGGGAGGAACTGGGAGGGGATTGGGAGGGACTGGGAGGGACTGGGAGGGCACTGGGAGGCACTGGGAGGGGACTGGGAGGCACTGGGAGGGCACTGGGAGGGACTGGGAGAAACTGGGAGGGGATTGGGAGGGACTGGGAGGGCACTGGGAGGGACTGGGAGGGGATTGGGAGGGACTGGGAGGGACTGGGAAGAGGTTATGGAGCACTGGGAGGGGACTGGGAGGGACTGGGAAGGCACTGGGGGGTACTGGGAGGGCACTGGGAGAGACTGGGAGGGACTGGGAGGAACTGGGAGGGGATTGGGAGGAACTGGGAGGGCACTGGGAGGGACTGGGAGGAACTGGGAGGGGATTGGGAGGGAGTGGGAGGGCACTCGGAGGCGCTGGGAGGGACTGGGAGGAACTGGGAGGGGATTGGGAGGAACTGGGAAAAACTGGGAGGGGATTGGGAGGCACTGGGAGGGCACTGGGAGGGACTGGGAGAAACTGGGAGGGGATTGGGAGGCACTGGGAGGGCACTGGGAGGGACTGGGAGAAACTGGGAGGGGATTGGGAGGGACTGGGAGGGGATTGGGAGGGACTGGGAGGAACTGGGAGGGGATTGGGAGGAACTGGGAGGGGACTGGGAGGGACTGGGAGGGGATTGGGAGGGACTGGGAGGGGATTGGGAGGGCACTGGGAGGGACTGGGAGGAACTGGGAGGCACTGGGAGGGGATTGGGAGGGACTGGGAAGAGGTTATGGAGCACTGGGAGGGGACTGGAGGGGACTGGGAGGGACTGGGAGGCACTGGGAGGGATTGGGAGGCACTGGGAGGGGATTGAGAGGGAACTGGGAGGGCACTGGGAGGGACTGGGAGGGACTGGGAGAGGATTGGGAGGGACTGGGAGGGACTGGGAGGAACTGGGAGGGAACTGGGAGAGACTGGGAGGGCACTGGGAGGGACTGGGAGGAACTGGGAGGGAACTGGGAGGGACTGGGAGGGAACTGGGAGAAACTGGGAGGGACTGGGAGGGAACTGGGAGGAACTGGGAGGGCACTGGGAGGGACTGGGAGGGACTGGGAGGGGATTGGGAGGGACTGGGAGGCACTGGGAGGGGACTGGGGGGGACCGCGAGGGCACTGGGAGGGACTGGGAGGGGATTGGAAGGGAACTGGGAGGGCACTGGGAGGGGACTGGGAAGAACTGGGAGGCACTGGGAGGCACTGGGAGGGACTGGGAGAAACTGGGAGGGGATTGGGAGGGCACTGGGAGGGAACTGGGAGGGCACTGGGAGGCACTGGGAGGCGCTGGGAGGGACTGGGAGGGCACTGGGAGGGCACTGGGAGGGACTGGGAGGGACTGGGAGGCACTGGGAGGGGCTGGGAGGCAACTGGGAGGGGATTGGGAGGAACTGGGAGGGAACTGGGAGAAACTGGGAGGGCACTGGGAGGCACTGGGAGGGGATTGGGAGGAACTGGGAGGGAACTGGGAGGGACTGGGAGGCACTGGGAGGGACTGGGAAGAGGTTATGGAGCACTGGGAGGGACTGGGAGGGGACTGGGAGGGCACTGGGAGGCACTGGTTTATACTGGGAGGGGACTGGGAGGGGGTTTGGGGTCACTGGGAGGAACTGGGATTGTACTGGGAGGCCCATATTGTTTTACCCTGGTCTATACTGGTTTATACTGGTTTTGTTATATCTATACTGGTTTATACTGGTCTGTACCGCCTTGTACTGGTTTATACTGGTCTGTACTGTCTTATACTGGTCTATACTGTGTTATACTGGTCTATACTGGTTTCTGCTCACCTATGCGGGTCCATACTGGTTCTTACTGGTCTGTACTGGTTTATATTCACTTAAACTGGTTTTATACTGGTCTGTACTTGTCTATACTGGGCCATACTGGTCTGTACTGGCCTATACCAGTCTGTACTGGTCCGTACTGGTTCCTAATAGGCTACACTGGTTTATACAGTGACTCATACTGGTCTGTACTGGTCCATACTGGTTTATATATCAGCCCATACTGGTCTGTACAAGTCTATACTGGTCTATACTGGCCCATACTGGTTTATATACGAGTCCATACTGGTCTGTACTGGTCTGTAGCGGTCCACAGCAGTTTATATATTGGGTGATACTGGTCCATACTGGTCTATACTGGTCTATGCTGGTTTATATACCAACCCATACTGGCCTGTACTGGTCTACACTAGCCCATACTGGTCTGTACTGGCTCATACTGGTCTATACTGGCCTACACTGGTTTATATAACAGCCCATACTGGTCTGTACTGGTCCATACTGGTCTATACTGGCCCATACTGGCCCACACTAGTTTATATACCAGCCCATACTGGTCCGTACTGGTCTATGCTGGTCTATACTGGTGCACACTGGTTTATATACCAGTCCATACTGGTCTATACTGGTCCATACTGGTCTGTACAGGTCTATACTGGCCCACACTGGTTTATATAACAGCCCATACTGGTCCATAGTGGCCTGTACTGGTCTATACTGGCCCATACTGGTTTATATACCAGCCCGTACTGGTCTGTACAGGTCTATACTGGCCCATACTGGCCCAGACTGGTTTATATACCAGCCCATACTGGTCTGTACTGGTCCATACTGGTTTATATATCAGCCCATACTAGTTTGTACAGGTCTATACTGGTCTATATTGGCCCATACTGGTTTATATACCAGTCCATACTGGTCTGTACTGGCCTGTACTGGTCTGTATTGGTTTATATACCAGCCCATACTGGTCTATACTGGCCCGTACTGGTCTATACTGGCCCATACTGGTTTATATACCAGCCCATACTGGTCTGTACTGGTCTATACTGGCCCATACTGGCCCACACTGGTTTATATACTGGTCCATACTGGTCCATACTGGCCTGTACTGGTCTATACTGGCCTGTACTGGTCTGTATTGGTTTATATACCAGCCCATACTGGTCCATACTGGCCTGTACTGGTCTATACTGGCCCATACTGGTTTATATACCAGCCCGTACTGGTCTGTACAGGTCTATACTGGCCCATACTGGCCCACAGTGGTTTATATACCAGCCCATACTGGTCTGTACTGGTCCATACTGGTTTATATATCAGCCCATACTGGTTTGTACAGGTCTATACTGGCCCATACTGGTTTATATACCAGCCCATACTGGTCTGTACTGGTCCATACTGGTCTATACTGGCCCGTACTGGTCTG
This sequence comes from Numenius arquata, assembly GCF_964106895.1. NCBI lineage: Eukaryota > Metazoa > Chordata > Aves > Charadriiformes > Scolopacidae > Numenius > Numenius arquata. The sequence continues at coordinate 36,067 of NW_027414438.1, forward strand.
TATTGGTTTATATACCAGCCCATACTGGTCCATACTGGCCTGTACTGGTCTATACTGGCCCATACTGGTTTATATACCACCCTGTACTGGTCTGTACAGGTCTATACTGGCCCATACTGGCCCATACTGGTTTATATACTGGTCCATACTGGTCTGTACTGGTCCATACTGCCCTATACTGGCCCATACTGGTCTATACTGGTTTATATACCAGCCCATACTGGTCCATACTGGCCTGTACTGGTCTATACTGGCCCGTACTGGTTTATATACCAGCCTGTACTGGTCTGTACAGGTCTATACTGGCCCATACTGGTCTATACTGGTTTATATACCAGCCCATACTGGTCCATACTGGCCCGTACTGGTCTATACCGGCCCATACTGGTTTATATACCAGCCCGTACTGGTCTGTACAGGTCTATACTGGCCCATACTGGCCCATACTGGTTTATATACTGGTCCATACTGGTCTGTACTGGTCCATACTGGCTTATATATCAGCTCATACTGGTTTGTACAGCTCTATACTGGCCTATACCGGTTTATATACTGGTCCATACTGGTCCGTAGTGGTCCATACTGGTCTATACTGGTTCATACTGGTCCATACTGGTCCATACTGGTTCATACTGGTTTATACTGGTGACTCACCCGTCTCCTCCCCGCCATCGCCCTCGGCCGCCTCCTTCTTGCTGCGCTTCGGCATGGCCGATGGACACGCCCCCTCGGCAGCAGGACACGCCCCCTCGGCAGCAGGACACGCCCTCTCCGCCGCAGGCCACGCCCCCTCGGCAGTAGGACACGCCCCCTCCGCAGGACACGCCCCCTCCGCAGGCCACGCCCCCCGGCGCTGTGACTCCGCCCCTGCAACACAGAGACACCGCCCCCCCCC